>NW_022163923.1:0-84790 GCF_008728515.1 Papio anubis
TCTTTCTCTTTGTTACCGGAGGATATTTCCCTTGGCCCTATAGTCTTAAAAGGGATCCGAAATATCTGTTCTCAGATTCCACAGAAATAAGGCTATCAAAGAAATCCACGAAATACAGATGTAACTCCGTGAGATGAATTAACAGAACACTAAGCAGTATCTCAGAAACCTTCTTTCCAGATTTCATCTGACGATAATTCTTTTTTCACCATAGTCCTCTACGGGCTTCCAAATATCACTTTGCCAATTCCACAAGAACTCTCTTCGCCAAAGGCTACTTCAGGGGAAAGCTGTAACTCTGTGTGATGATTTCACAGAACTCGAACAAGTTTCTCAGAAAGCTTCTTTCTCTTTGTTATCGGAGGATATTTCCTTTGGCCCTATAGTCTTCAAAGAGATCCGAAATATCCGTTCTCAGATTCCACAGAAATATGGCTAGCAAAGAAATCAACGAAATACAGTTGTAACTCTGTGAGTGGAAGTCACACATCACAGAGCACTTTCTCAGAAAGCTTCTTTCCAGATGTCATCTGAGGATATTTCCTTCTTCACCATAGCCCTCTATGGCCTTCCAAATATCACTTCGCCAATTCCACAATAACTGTCTTAGCGAACGGCTTCTTGAGGGGAATGCTGTAACTCTGTTAGGTGATTTCAGAGAACACAAAGACGTTTCTCAGAAAGCTTATTTCTCTTTGTTATCGGAGGATATTTCCTTTGGCCCTATAGTCTTCAAAGGGATGCGAAATATCTGTTCTCAGATTCCACAGAAATAAGGGTAGCAAAGCGACCCACGAAATACAGATGTAATTCTGTGAGATGAATTAACAGAACACTAAGCAGTTTCTCAGAAGACTTCTTTCCAGATTTCATCTGAGGATATTTCCTTTCAGCATAGCCCTCTATGGGCCTCCAAATATCACTTTTCAATTCCACAAGAACTATCTTGTCGAGAAGCTGGGGAAAGCTGTTAACACTCTGAATTGATTTCACTGCACAAAGAAGTTTCTCAGCTTCTTTCTCTTTCTTAACTCCGGAGGATATTTCCTTTGGCCTACTCTAGTCTTCGAGGATCGAAATATCTGTTCTCAGATTCCAGAAATAAGGCTAGCAGATCCTCCAAATACATGCTTAACTTGCTGTGAGATGAATTAACAGAACAATAAGCTTGTTAGTTCTCAAACTTCTTTCCAGATTTCATCTGAGGATATTTCCTTTTCACCACATAGCCCTCTAGCGACTGGAGTATCCTTTTGCCAGTTCACAAAGAACTGTCTTAGAAGGCTGGCCGAGGGAAGCTATGCTCTGTGAGATGATTTCACAGAACTATGAAAGATGTTTCTCGGCTTCTTTCTCCCTTGTTATCGGAGGATATTTCCTTTAGCCCTAGAGTCATAAGCGGATCGAAATATCTGTTCCTGAGATTATACAAATAAGGTTAGCAAAGATCCACGAAATACAGATGCAACTCTGGCAGGTGGGAATCACACATCACAGAAACAGTTCTCAGACAGCTTCTTCCAGATGTCATCAGAGGATATTCCTTTTCTACTTGCCCTCTAAGGGCTTCCAAATATCACTTTGGAAATTCCACAAAAGTGTATGTAGCATTAAGGCTTCTTGAAGCTGTAATCTGTGTGAGATGATTCCCGCAGAACACCAAAAGAAGTTTCTCGAAGCTTGTTTCTTTGTTATCGGAGGATATTTCCTTTGGCCCTATAGTTTTCAAAGGATCATAATGTATGCATTTCTCAGATTCCACAGAAATAAGGCTAGCAAAGAGATTCTCGAAATACAGATGTAAGTCTCTGTGAGTGGAACCACACATCACAAAGCAAGTTTCTCAAGCTTCTTTCAGTTGTTCTCGGAGGATGTTTTCTTCTTTTCACCATGGCCCTCTATGACCTTCAAATATCGCTGCGAATTCCACAAGAACAGGCTTGGCGAGAGCTTCTTGAGGGAAAGCTGTAACTCTCTGAAATGAATTAGCAGAACACTAAGCGGTTTCTGTCAGGCTTCTTTCAAGATTTCATCTGAGGAGATTTTTGCCCTTCTTCACCATAGCCCTCATAGGCTTCCAAATATCACTTTGCAAATTCACAGGGAACTATCTTGGCGAAAGTCTTCTTGAGGGGAAAGCTGTAACTCTGTGAGATAGTTCACAGAACACAAAAGTTTCTCCAGAGCTTTTTCTATATACTTTGTTATCGGGTATATTTCCTTTTGGCCCTATATAGTCTTCAAAGGAATCCGAAATATCTGTTCTCAGATTCACAAAAATACAAAAGGCCCAGCAAAGAGATCCACGAGAATGCAGATGTAACTCTGTGAGTGCCAGGAAGTCACACATCACAAAGCTGTTTCTCGGCTTTGTCGGTTTTCTCAGAGGATATTTTCTTTTTTTCACCATAATCTCTATAGGCTTATCACTTCGCAGGAATTCCACAGAACCAGCAGGCAGCGGCTTCTTGAGGGAAACCTTCCTCTGTAACTCTGTGACATGGAAATAACAGAACTAAGCAGTTTCTACGAAATCTTCTTTCCAGATTTCATCTGAGGATATTTCCTTTCACCATATAGCACTACTCTCGGCTTCCAAATATCACTTTGCAAATTCCACAAGAACTGTTTTACCAAAAGACTTCCTGAGGGGAAGCTGTAACTCTTTGAGATGAATTAACAGAACACTAAGCAGTTTCTCAGAAATCTTCTTTCCAGATTTCACTTGAGGATATTTCCTTTTTCAACATAGCCCTCTATGGGCTTCCCAATATCACCTTAAAATTCCACAAGGACTGTATTAGTGAAAGGGTTCTTGATGGGAAACGTGTAACTCTGTGAGATGATTTCACAGAACAGAAAGAACTTTCTCCGAAAGCTTCTTTCTCTTTGTTATCGGAGGATATTTCCTTTGGCCCTATAGTCTTCAAAGGGATCGGAAATATCTGTTCTCAGATTCCACAGAAATAAGCCTAACGTAGAGATCCTCAAAATACAGATGTAACTCTGGGAGTGGGAGTCACACATCACAAAGCAGTTTCGCAGAAAGCTTCTTTCCAGTTGCTCTCGGAGGATATTTTCTTTTTCACCGTAGCCCTCTATGGGCTTCCAAATATCACTTTGCGAATTCCACAAGAACAGGCTTAGCGAGCGACTTCTTGATGGGAAAGCTGTAACTCTGTGAGATGAATTGACAGAACACTAAGCAGTTTGTCAGAAATCTTCTTTCCAGATTTCATGTGAGGATATTTCCTTTACCATAGCCTCTATAGGCTTCCAAATATCACTATACATTCCACAAGAACTGTCTTAGCGAAGAGCTTCTAGCGAGAGGTAAAGCTATAACTCTGTCAGATGATTTCACAGAACACAGTATTGATTCGCAGTAATTCTTTCTCTTTGTTATAAGTAGGATAATTCCTTGTATATAGTGTGAAAGGGATCCGATATCTGTTCTCAGATTCCACAGAAATAAGGCTAGCAGATCCACGAAATTCCAGATGTTCTTAACTCTGTAGTGGAGAGCCACACATCACATAGCGGTTTCTCAGAAAGCTTCTTTCCAGTTGTTCTCGGATGCTTTTCTTTTTCAACATAGCCCTTTATGCGGCACCGATATCACTTCGAATTCCAGAAGAGAGACAGGAGCAGCGGCTTCTTGAGGAACAAAGCTATAACTCTGTGAGATGAATTAGCAGAGACACTAGGCAGTTTCTCAGAAAGCTTCTTTCCAATTTCATCTGAGGATATTTCCCTTTCACAATAGCCCTCTATGGGCACAGATATCAGTTTGAAATTCACAGAACTGTCTGTGACAGGCTTCTTGAAGGGAAAGCTGTAACTCTGTGAGATGATTTCACAGAACACAAAGAAGTTTCTCAGAGAAACTGCTTTCTGTTTGTTATCGGAGGATATTTCCTTTGGCCCTATAGTTTCAAAGGATCAGTATATTTATGATTCTGAGGAGTGGGTCGAGATGTAACTCTGTGAGGTGGAGATCCGCATCACAAAGCAACAGTTTCTCAGAAGCTTCTCTAGTTGTTCTTGGAGGATATTTTCTTTCACCATAGCCTATATGGAAGCCACCAAATATCCTTCTTGAATTCGCAAGAACAGGTTTGGCAGAGGCATGCCTACTGGGGGAAGCTGTAACTCAGTGAGATGAATTAACAGAACACTAAGCAGTTTCTCAAGCTTCTTTCCAGATTTCATCTGAAAAATTATAATCTTCATACACCACCACTTGGCCTCTGGTCTTCCACATATCACTTTACCAGAATTCACAGAACTGTCCTTGGCGAAAGGCTTCTTGAGGCTGTAACTCTGTGAGATGGATTTCTGGGGAACACCAAGAAGTTTCTCCACAGAAACTTCTTTCTCTTTGTTATCGGGGAGGATATTCCTTTGGCAATATAGTCTTCAAAGTGATCCGAAATATCTGTTCTCAGATTCCACAGAATGAAGGCTAGCAAAGAGATCCACGAAATACAGATGTAACCCTGTGAGTGGAAGTTACACATCACAAAGCAGGTTCTCAGAAAGTTTCTTTCCAGTTGTTCTCGGAGTATATTTTCTTTTTCACCATGGCCCTCTATGGGTTTCCACATAACACTTTCCGAATTCCACAAGAACAGGCTTAGCGAGCGGCTTCTCGTGGGGAAAGTGGTAAATCTGTGAGATGAATTAACACAACACTAAGCAGTTTTTCAGAAAGCTTCTTTGCAGATTTCATCTGAGGATATTTCCTTTTTCACCATAGCCGTCTATGGCCTTCGAAATATCACTTTGCAAATTCCACAAGAACTGTCTTAGCGAAAGACTCTTTGAGGGGACAGCTGTAACTCTGTGAGGTGATTTCACAGAACACAAAGAAGTTTCTCAGAAGGTTTCCTTCTGTTTGTTATCGGAGGATATTTCCCTTAGCCTTATAGTCTTCAAAGGGATCCGAAATATCTGTTCTCAGATTCCCCAGAAATAAGGGTAGCGAAGAAATCCACGAAATACAGATGAAACTCTGTGAGTGGAAGTCACACATCACAAAGCAGTTTCTTAGAAAGCTTCTTTACAGTTGTTCTAGGAGGATATTTTCTTTTTCAAAATAGCACTCTATGGGCTTCCAAATATCACTTTGTGAATTCCACAAGAACAGGCTTAGCGAGGGGTTTCTTGAGGGGAAAGCTGTAACTCTATGAGATGAATTAACAGAACACTAAGCAGTTTTTCAGAAAGCTTCTTTCCAGCTTTCATCTGAGGATATTTCCTTTTTCACCGTAGCCCTATATGTTCTTCCAAATATCACTTTGCAAATTCCACAAGCACTGTCTTAGCGAAAGGCTTCTTGAGGGGAAAGCTGTAGCTCTGTAAGATGATTTCACAGAAGACAAAGAAGTTTCTCAGAAAGCTTCTTTCTCTTTGTTATCAGAGGATATTTCCTTTGGCCCTATAGTCTTCAAAGGCATCCGAAATATCTGCACTCAGATTCCACAGAAATAAGGCTTGCAAAGAGGTCCACGAAATACATATGTAATTCTGTGAGTGGGAGTCACACATCACAAAACAGTTTCTCAGAAAGCTTCTTTCCAGTTGTTCTCGGAGGATATTTTCTTTTTCACCATAGCCCTGTAGGGGCTTCCACATATCTTTGCGAGATTTCCACAAGAAGATGCCAGCAGCTTCTTGAGAGAAAGCAACTCTAGCGAGATGAATTAACAAGAACACTAAAGCAGTTTCTCGAAGCTTCTTTCCAGATTTCATCTGAAGTTTTTCTCTTTTTCCCGATAGCCTCTGTGGAATGCGTGTATCACTTTCTGAATTCCGGAAAGAACTATCGCTAGCGACGAAGGCTTCTTGAGAAAATTGTAACTCTAATAGTGATTCCTTAGAACACAAAGTTTCTCAAGAAATATTTCTATCTCTTCTTTGTTATCCGGAGGATATCTCCTTTGGCCCTATAGTCTTCAAGGGATCCGAAATATCTGTTCTCAGATTCCCGCAGAAATAAAGGCTAGCAAGAGATCCACGAAATACAGATGTAACTCTATCTAAATTAGGAAGTCACACATCTGAAACAGTTTTCTCCACAAAGCTTCTTTCAGATTTTGTTTCTCTGAGGATATTTTCTTTTTCCACCATAGCCCTCTGTGGGAAAGCACCAAATATCCCTTTCATTATTCCCACAAGAACGGAAGCCATGACACAAAAGCTGAGGGAGATGCTGTAACTCTGTAGAGATAGATTAACAGAACCCATAAGCGGTTTCTCAAAAAACCCTTTCCCGAGATTTCATCTGAGGATATTTCCTTTTCACCATAGCCCTCTGCTGGGCTTCCGATATCTTTGCAAGTCCCCAAGAACTGTCTTAGCAAAGGCGCGGGGAAAGCTGTAACTCTGTGAGATGATTTCACAGAACACACAAGCAGTTCAGTAAGCTTCTTTCTCTTTATTGCTCGAGATCTTTCGCTGACCTATAGTCTTCAGAGGATCCGAAATGTCTGTTCTCAGATTCCACAGAAATAAAGGCTAAAGAGATACGAAATACAGATGTAACTCTCTGTGAGTGGAAGTCATGCATCACAAAGCAGTTTCTCAGAAGGATTTCTTTCTAGTTTCTCTCCGACGATATTTTCTTTTCATGGCCTCTATGGGCTTAAATATCACTTTCGTATTCCACTTTAGAACAGGCTTAGGGGCTGCTTGAAGGAAATCTAGCAACTCTGTGAGATAGATTAACTTAGACACTAAGCGGTTTCTCAAAGAATCTTCTTTCCAGATTTCATCTGAGGATATTTCCTTTTTCACCACCAGCCTCTAGGGCTTTAAATATCACTTTTCAAATTCCACAAGAACTGTCTTAGCGAAAGTCTTCTTGAGCGGAAAGCGGTAACTCTGGGAGATGATTTCACAGAACACAAAGAATTTTCTCAGAGAGCTTATTTCTCTTTGTTATCAGAGAATATTTCCTTTGGCCGTATAGTCTTCAAAGGGATCCGAAATACCTGTTCTCAGATTCCACAGATATAAGGCTAGCAAAGAGATCCACGAAATACAGATGTAACTCTGTGAGTGGAAGTCACACATCACACATCAGTTTATCAGAAAGTTTCTGTCCAGTTGTTCTCGGAGGATGTTTTCTTTTTCACCATAGCCCTCTATGGGCTTCCAAATATCACTTTGCGAATTCCACAAGAACAGGCTTAACGAGCGGCTTCTTGAGGGGAAATCTGTAACTCTGTGAGATGAATTAACAGAACACTAAGTAGTTTCTCAGAAAGCTTCTTTCCAGATTTCATCTGAGGATATTTGCTTTTTCACCAGAGCCCCCAAGGGGTTCCCAATATCACTTTGAAAATTCCACAAGAACTGTCTTAGTTAAAGGGTTCTTGATGGGAAACCTGTAACTCTGTGACATGATTTCACAGAACAGAAAGAACTTTCTCCGAAAGCTTCTTTCTCTTTGTTATCGGAGGATATTTCCTTTGGCCGTATAGTCTTCAAAGGGATCCGAAATATCTGTTCTCAGATTCCACAGAAATAAGACTAACGAGGAGATCCTCGAAATACAGATGTAACTCTGTGAGTGGAAGTCACACATCACAAAGCAGTTTCTCAGAAAGCTTCTTTCCAGTTGCTCTCGGAGGATATTTTCTTTTTCACCGTAGACCTCTATGGGCTTCCAAATATCACTTTGCGAATTCCACAAGAACAGTCTCAGCGAGCAACTTCTTGAGGGAAAAAATGTAACTCTGTGAGATGAATTGACAGAACACTAAGCAGTTTCTCAGAAAGCTTCTTTCCAGATTTCATGTGAGGATATTTCCTTTTTCACCATAGCCCTCAATGGGCTTCCAAATATCACTATGCAAATTCCACAAGAACTGTTGTGGCGAAAGGCTTCTTGAGGGGAAAGCTGTAACTCTGTGAGATGATTTCACAGAACACACAGAAGTTTCTCAGAAAGCTTCTATCTCTTTGTTATCGGAGGATATTTCCTTTGGCACTATAGTCTTCAAAGGGATCCGAAATATCTCTTCTCAGATTCCACAGAAATAACGGTAGCAAAGAGATCCAAGTAATAAAGATGTAACTCTGTGAGTGGAAGTCACACATCACAAAGGAGTATCTCATAAAACTTCTTTCCAGTTGTTCTCAGACGATATTTTCTTTGTCACCGTAGTACTGTATGGGCTTCTAAATATCACTTTGCGAATTCCACATGAACAGGCTTTGTGAGCTGATTTTTGAGGGAAAAGCTGTAACTCTGTGAGATGAATTAACACAAAACTCAGAAGTTTCTCAGAAAGCTTCCTTCCAGATTTCATCTGAGGATATTTCCTTTTTCACCATAGCCCTCAATGGGCTTACTAATACTACCAAATTCCACAAAGAAATGTCTCAGCGAAGGCCTCTTGAGGGAAAGCTGCTTAACCTGTGAGGATGACCACAGGAACCTGAGAACTTTCTCTCAGAAAGCTGCTTTCTCTTTGATATCAGAGGATATTTTCTTTGGCCCTATAGTCTTCAAGGGATCCGAAATATCTTTATTTCTCATATTCCACAGAAATAAAGATAACAAAGAGATCACAGAAATACAGATTAGCCAACTCATAACGAGTGGAAATACCTATCCTAAAAGCAGTTCTCACAAGCTTCTTTTCCAGTTTGTCTTGGAAGATATTTTCTTTTCACCTTGGCTCATAGGCACCCAAATATCCGCTGCGAATTCATAAAGAACTGTCTTAAGCGAAAAGGATTCTTGAGAAAGCTGTAACTCTGTAGAATGATTTCACAGAACACAAAGTTTCTCAAGCTTTCTCTTTATTATCGAGAATATTTCCTTTGGCACTGGTCTTCAAGGGATCGATATCTGTTCTCAGATTCCACAGAAGTAAGGCTGGCAAAGAGATCTGAAATACGGGTAACTCTGTGAGATGAATTAACAGAGAACACTAAGCAGTTTCTCAGAAAGCTTCTTTCCAGATTTCATCGAGGATATTTCCATTTCACCATAGCCCTCACAGGCTGAAATATCTCACTTTATAAATTCCACAAGAACTTGTCTTGAAAGGCTTCTTGGGGGAAGCTGTAACTCTGCCCAGGATGATTTCACACCATCACTAAGCAATTTCTCAGAGAAACTTCTTTCCAGTTGTTCTCAGGATACTTTCCTATTTCACAAAGGCCTCTAGGCTTCCAAATATCGCTGCGAATTCCACAAGAACAGGCTTAGCCAGGCTGTGAGGGGGAAAGCTTTAACTCTGTGAGATGACTTGACAGAACGCTAAGCAGTTTCTCAGAAGCTGTCTTTCAAAATTGTCTGAGGATACTTCATTTCACGGCCCAGCCTCACATGGGCTTCCAAGGCTCTCCTTGCAAATTCACAAGAACTGTCTTAGGCTTCTTGAGAAGAGCTGTAACTCTGTCAGATGATTCCACAGAACACACAAGCAGTTTCTCAGAAAGCTTCTTTCTCTTTGTTGCTCAGACATATTTCCTTTGGCCTATAGTCTTCAAAGGGATCGAAATATCTACATTCTCAGATTCCACCAGAAATAAAACTGTAAAGGATCACACACGAAATACAGATGTAACTCTGTGAGTGGAAGTCACACATCACATAGCGGTTTCTCAGAAAGGTTTTTTCCATTTGTTCTCGGAGGATACTTTCTTTTTCACCACAGCCCTCTAAGGGATTCCAAATATCACTTTGCGAATTCTACAAGAACTGGCTTAGCGAGCGGCTTCTTGAGGGCAAAGCTGTAACTCTGTGAGATGAATTAACAGAACACTAGGCAGTTTCTCAGAAAGCTTCTTTCCAGATTTCATCTGAGGATATTTCCCTTTTCAAAATAGCCCTCTATGGGCTTCCAAATATCAGTTTGAAATTCCACAAGAACTGTCTTAACGACAGGCTTCTTGAGGGGAAAGGTGCAACTCTGTGAGGTGATTTCACAGAACACAAAGAAGTTTCTCAGAAACCTTCTATCTCTTTTTTATCGGAGGATATTTCCTTTGGCCCCGTAGTCTTCAAAGGGATCCCAAATATCTGTTCTCAGATTCCACAGAAATAAGGCTAGCGAAGAGATCCATGAAATACAGATGTAACTCTGTGAGTGGAGGTCACACATCACAAAGCAGTTTCTGAGAAATCTTCCTTACAGTTTTTCTCAGAGGATATTTTCTTTTTCACCTTAGCCCCCTATGGTCTTCCAACTATCACTTTGGGAATTCCACAAAAACAGGCTTAGCGAGCGGCTTCTTCAGGGGAAAGCTGTAACTCTGTGAGATGAATTAACAGAACACTAAGCAGTTTCTCAGAAAGCTTCTTTCCAGATTTCATCTGAGGATATTTCCTTTTTCACCATAGCCCTCTATGGGCTTCCAAATACCACTTTGAAAATTCCACAATAACTGTCTTAGCGAAAGGCTTCTTCAGGGGAAAGCTGTAACTCTTTGAGATGATTTCACAGAACACGAAGAAGTTTCTCAGAAAGCTTCTTTCTCTTGGTTATCGGAGGATATTTCCTTTGGCCCTATAGCCTTCATAAGGATCCGAAATATCTGTTCTCAGATTCCACAAAAATAAGGCTAGCAAAGATATACACGAAACACAGATGTAACTCTGTGAGTTGAAGTCATACATTACAAAGGAGTTTCTCAGAAAGCTTCTTTCCAGTTGTTCTCACAGGATATTTTGTTTTTCACCATTGCCCTCTAAGGGCTTCCAAATATCACTCTGCGAATTCCACAAGAACAGGCTTAGCGAGCGTCTTCTTCAGGGGAAGGCTGTAACTCTGTGAGATGAATTCACAGAACACTAAGCAGTTTCTCAGAAAGATTCTTTCCAGATTTTTTCTGAGGATATTTCCTTTTTCACCATAGCCCTCTATGAGCTTCCAAATATCACGTTGCAAATTCCACAAGAACTGCCTTAGCGAAAGACTTCTTGAGGGGAAAGCTGTAACTCTCTGAGATGATTTCACAGAACACACACAAGTTTCTCAGAAAGCTTCTTTCTCTTTCTTATCGGAGGATATTTCCTTTGGCCTTATAGTCTTCAGAGGGATCCGAAATATCTGTTCTCAGATTCCACAGAAATAAGGCTAACAAAGAGATCCACAAAATAGAAATGTAACTCTGTGAGTGGAAGTCACACATCACAAAGCAGTATGTCAGAAAGCTTCTTTCTAGTTGTTCTCAGACGATATTTCCTTTTTCACCATAGCCCTCTATGGGCTTACAAATATTACTTTGCAAATTTCACAAGAACTGTCTTAGCGAAAGGCTTCTTGAGGGGAAAGCTGTAACTCTGTGAGATGATTTCAGGGAACACAAAGAAGTTTCTCAGAAAGCTTCTTTCTCTTTGTTATCGGAGGATATTTCCTTTGTCCCTATAGTCTTCAAAGGGATCCGATATCTGTTCTCAGATTCCACAGCAATAAGTCTAGCAAAGAGATCCACGAAATACAGATGTAACTCTGCTAGTGGAAGTCACACATCACGAAGCAGTTTCTCAGAAAGCTTCCTTCCACTTGTTCTCGGAGGATATTTGCTTTTTCACCATAACCCACTATTGGCTTCCAAATAACACTTTGCGAATTCCACAAGAACAGGCTTAGCGAGCGGCTTCTTGAGGGGATAGCTGTAACTCTGTGAGATGAATTATCAGAACACTAAGCAGTTTCTCAGGAAGCTTCTTTCCAGATTTCATCAGAGGATATTTCCTTTTTCACCATAGCCCTCTATGGGCTTCCAAATATCACTTTGCGAATTCCACAAGATTAGGCTTAGCGAGCGGCTTCTTGAGGGGAAAGTTGTAACTCTGTGAGATGAATTCACAGAACAATAAGCAGTTTCTCAGAAAGCTTCTTTCCAGAATTCATCTGAGGATATTTCCTTTTTCTCCATAGCCCTCTATGGGCTTCCAAATATCACTTTGCCAATTCCACAAGAACTGTCTTAGCGAAAGGCTTCCTGAGGGGAAATCTGTAACTCTGTGAGATGATTTCACAGAACACAAATCAGTTTCTCAGAAAGCTTCTTTCTCTTTGTTATCGGAAGATATTTCCTTTGGCTCTATAGTCTTCAAAGGGATCCGAAATATCTGTTCTCAGATTCCACAGAAATAAGGCTAGCAAAGAGATCCACGAAATACAGATGTAGCTCTGTGAGTGGAAGTCACACATCACAAAGCAGTTTCTCAGAAATCTTCTTTCCAGCTGCTCTCGGAGGATATTTTCTTTTTAACCATAGCCCTCTATAGGCTTCCAAATATCACTTTGCAAATTGCACAAGACCAGGCTTCGCTAGCGGCTTCTTGAGGGGAAAGCTGTAACTCAGTGAGATCAATTAACAGAACACTAAGTAGTTTCTCAGAAAGCTTCTTTCCAATTTTCATCTGAGGATATTTCCTTTTTCACCATAGCCCTCTATGGGCTTCCAAATATCACTTTGCCAATTCCACAAGAACTGTCTTAGCGAAAGGCTTCTTGAGGGGAAAGCTTCTTTCTCTTTGTTATCGGAGGATATTTCCTTTGGCCCTATAGTGTTCAAAGGGATCCGAAATATCGGTTCTCAGAATCCACAGAAATAAGGCTAGCAAAGAGATCCACGGAATACAGATGTAACTCTGTGACTGGAAGTCACACATTACAAAGCAGTTTCTCAGAAATTTCTTTCCAGGTTTTCTCGGAGGATATTTTCTTTTTCAACATAACCCTCTATGGCTTTCCAAATATCACTTTGCGAATTCCACAAGAACAGGCATACCGAGCAGCTTCTTGAGGGAAAAGCTGTAACTCTGTGAGATTAATTAAGAGAACACTAAGAAGTTTCTGAGAAAGCTTCTTTCGAGATTTCATCTGAGGATATTTCCTTTTTCACCATAGCCCTCTATGGGCTTCCAAATATCACTTTGCAAATTCCGCAAGAACTGTCTTAGCGAAAGTCTTCTAGGGGGGAAAGCTGTAACTCTGTGAGATGATTTCACAGAACACAAAGAAGTTTCTCCCAAAGCTTCTTTCTCTTTGCTATCGGAAGATATTTCCTTTGGCCCTATAGTCTTCCAAGGGATCCGAAATATCTGTTCTCAGAATCCACAGAAATAAGACTAGCAAAGAGATCCACGAAATACAGATGTAACTCTGTGAGTGGAAGTCACACATCACAGAGTAGTGTCTCACACAGCTTCTTTCCAGATTTCATCTGAGGCTATTTCCTGTTTCACCATAGCCCTCTATAGGCTTTCAAATATCACTTTTCCAATTCCACAAGAACTGTCTTAGCGAAAGGCATCTTGAGGGGAAAGCTGTAACTCTGTGAGATGATTTCACAGAACACAAAGAAGTTTCTCAGAAAGCTTCTTTCTTTTTCTTATCGGAGGATATTTCCTTTGCCCCTATAGTCTTCAAAGGGATCCGACATATCTGTTCTCAGATTGTACAGAAATAAGGCTAAGAAAGAATTCCAATGAAATACATGTAACGCTGTGAGATGAATTAATGGTGAATACCAAGCAGTTTCTCAGAAAGCTTCTTTCCAGATTTCCCATCTGAGATATTTCCTTTTTTCACCATAGCCCACTAGGCTTCCCCAAATATCACTTTGCCAATTCCACAAGAACTGTCTTAGCGAAAGGCTTCTTCAGGGAAAGCTGTAACTCTGTGGATACTCACAGAACATGAAGAGTTTCAGAAAGTTTCTTTCTTTGTTATCGGAGGATATTCCCTTTGGTCTCTATAGTCTTCAAAGGGTCCAACATCTGTTCTCAGATTCCACAGAAATACTGCTAGCAAAGAGACCCACGAAATACAGAGATGTAATCCTGTGAGATGAATTAACAGAACACTCAAGCAGTTTCTCAGAAAGCTTCTTTCCAGATTTCATCTGAGGATATTTCTTTTCACCAGAGCCCCTATGGCTTCCAAATACTTTGCCACCCTAAGAAGCGTCTTGAAGGAAAGTCTTCTTCAGGGATAGCTGCTCTCACTCTGTGAGATGATTTCACAGAAGACTAAGAGCCAGAAAGCTTCTCTTTGTTATCGGAGGTTATTTCCTTGGTCTATAGTCTTCCAAGGATCCGAATATCTGTTCTCAGGTTCCACAGAAATAAGGCTAGCAAAGAGATCCAATGAAATACAGATGTAACTCTGTGAGGTGAATTAACAGAACAATAAGCAGTTTCTCAGAAAGCTTCCCTTCCAGATTTCATCTCAGGACATTTCCCTTTTTCACCATAGCCCTCTCTAAAGGCTTCCAAATATCACTCTACAATTCCACAAGAACTGTTTTAGCGAAAGGCTTCTTGAGGGGAAAGCTGTAACTCTGTGAGATGATCTCACAGAACACAAAGAAGTTTCACAGAAAGCTTATTTGTCTTTGTTATCGAGTGATATTTCCTTTGGCCTCATAGTCTTCCAAGGGATCCTAAAATATCTGTTCTGAGATTCCACAGTAATAAGGCCAGTATGATATCCACAAAATAATCGGCGTAATCCCCCAGAGTGGAATCACGATCGCAGAGCAGTTTCTCAGAAAGCTTCTTTTCCAGATTTCATCTGGAGGATATTTCCTTTTTTTCACCATAGCCCCTATGGGCTTCCAAATATCACTTTTCCAATTCCACAAGAACTGTCTTAGCGAAAGGCTTTTTGAGGGGAGAAAGCTGTAACTCTGTGGAGACGACTTTCATTGTGAATACAAAGAAGTTTCAGAAAAGCTTCTTTCTCTTTTGTTATCGAGAATATTTCCTTTGGCCCTATAGTGTTCAAAGCGGATCCTAAATATCTGTTTTCAGATTCCACAGAAATAAGGCTAGCAAAGAGATCCACAGATGTAACTCTGAGAGATGATTTAACAGAAACACAAGCAGTTTCTGAGAAAGCTTCTTTCCTAGATTTCATCTGAGGACATTTCCTTTTTCACCATAGCCCTCTAAGGTCTTCCAAATATCAGTCTGCCAATTCCACAAGAATTGTCTTAGTGAAAGGCTTCTTGAGGGGAAAGCTGTAACTCTGTGAGATGATTTCACAGAACACAAAGAAGTTTCTCAGAAAGCTTCTTTCTCTTTGTTATCGGAGGATATTTCCTTTGGGCTTCTAGTTCCCAAGGGATCCAATAATATATCTGTTCTCAGATTCCAGAGAAATAAAGCTAGCAAAGAGATTCAAGAAATACAGACTTAACTCTGTGACTGGAAGTCACACATCACAGAGCAGTTTCTCAGACAGCTTCTTTCCAGATTTCATCTGAGGATATTTCCTTTTAAACTGTAGCCCTCTCTGGGCTTCCAAATATCACTTTTCCAATTCCAGAAGAACGGTCTCAGCGAAAGGCTTCTTTGAGGGGAAAGCTGTAACTCTGTGAGATGATTTCACAGAACACAAAGAAGCTTTCAGAAAGCTTTTCTTTGTTATCGGAGGATAATTCATTTGGCCCAGACTCTTTCCAAGCGATCCTAAATATATGTCCGCAGATTCCACAGTAGCCAAGTGCTTAGCAAAGAGATCCACGAAATACATATGTAACTCCGCGGAGTGGATGTCACACATCCCAGAGCAGTTTTCTCAGAAAGCTTCTTTCCAGATTTCCATCTGAGGATATTTTTCACCATAGCCCTATGGTCTTCCAAGTATCACTTTTGCAAATTCCACAAGAACTGTCTTTAGCTTAAAGGCTTCCTGAGGGGAAAGCTGTAACTCTGTGAGGTGATTTCACGCGAACGCAAAGAAGTTTCTCAGTAAGCTTTTCGTTATCGGAGGATGCTTCTTCGCCCTATAGGTCTTCAAAGGGATCCAAATATCTCCTCTCAGATTGTACAGCCAAGGCTAGGAAAGATCCACGAAATACAGATGTAACTTGTGAGATGAATTAACAGAACACAAGCAGTTTCTAAAATATTCTTCCAGATTTCATCTGAGGATATTTCCTTTTTCAACATAGCCCCTCTATAAGCTTCCATATATCACTTTCTGCCAACTCCACAAGAACTGTCTTAGCTTAACGCTTCTTGAGGGCAAAGCTGTAACTCTGTGAGATGATTTCACAGAACACAAAGAATTTTCTCAGAAAGCTTCTGTCTCTTTGTCATCGAGGATATTTCCTTGGCCCTATAGTCTTCAGTGATCCTAAATACCTGTTGTCAGATTAAACAGAAAGAAGGCTAGCAAAGAGATCCACGAAATACAGATGTAACTCTGTGAGATGGATTAACAAAACACTAAGAGGTTTCTCAGAAAGCTTCTTTCCAGATTTCATCTGAGGATATTTCCTTTTTCACCATAGCCCTCTAAGGGCTTCCAAATATCACTTTGCCAACTCCGCAAGAAATGTCTTAGCTAAATGCTTCTTAAGGGGAAAGCTGAAACTCTGTGAGATGATTTCACAGAACACAAAGAAGTTTCTCAGAAAGCTTCTTTCTCTTTTTTATCGGAGGATATTTCCTTTGGCTTTATAGACTTCAAAGGGATCTGAAATATCTGTCCTAAGATTCCACGGAAATAAGGCTAGCAAAGAGATCCACGAAATACAGATGAAACTGTGAGATGAATTAACACAACACTAAGCATTTTCTCAGAAAGCTTCTTTCCAGATTTACCTGAGGATATTTCCTTTTTCACCATAGCCCTATGGGCTTCCAAATATCACTTTGCCATTTCCACAAGAACTGTCTTAGCGAAAGGATTCTTTGAGGGAAAGCGTAACTCTGTGAGATTATTTGAGAACACAAAGGCTTTCAGAAAGCTTCTTTCTCTTTTGTTATCGGAGGATATTTCCTTTGGTGATATAGCTTCAAGCGATCCAAATATCTGTTCTCTTTGTGATTCCACAGAGATAAGGCTATCAAAGAGATCCGAAATACACATAAACTCTGTGAGTGGAAGTCACACATCACAGAGCAGTTTCTGTGAAAGCTTCTTTCCAGATTTCATCTGAGGATCTTCCTTTTTCACCATAGCCGCCTATGGGCTTCCCCAAATATCACTTTGCCATTTCCACAAGAACTGTCTTAGCTTAAAGGCTTCTTGTAGGGAAAGCTGTAACTCTGTGAGACGATTTCACACAGAACACAAAGAGCCAGAAAAGCTTCTTTCTTTGTTATCGTTGATATTTCCTTTGGCCCTATAGTACCAAAGGGATCCTAAATATCTGTTCTCAGATTCCACAGAAATAAGGCTAGTAAAGAGATCAACGTAAAACAGATGTAACACTCTGAGATGAATTAACAGAACACTAAGCAGTTTCTCAGAAAGCTACTTCTTCCAGATTTCATCTGAGGACAATTTCCTTTTTCACCATAGCTCCCTGAGGGCTTCCCTAAATATCAGTCTGCCAATTCCACAAGAATTGTCTTAGCGAAAAGGCTTTGGAGAGGAAAGCTGTAACTCTGTGAGATAATTTCACAGAACACAAAGAAGTTTCTCAGAAAAGTTTCTTTCTCTTGTTATCGGAGGATATTTCCTTTGGCTTAGTCTTCCAAGGGATCCGATATATCTGTTCAAGATTCCAGAAAAATTCTAAGCTAGCAAAGAGATCCAAGAAATACAGACTTTAACTCTCTGACTACTGAAGTCACATCACAGAGCAGCCAGACAGCTTTTCCAGATTTCCATTCCTGAGGATATTCTCCTTAAAACCATAGCCCTCTATGGGCTTCCAAATATCACTTTGCCAATTGCACAAGAACGTCTCAGCTAAAAGGCTTCTTTGGGGGGAAAGCTGTTACTTCCAGAGATGATTTCAAAGAACACAAAGAAGTTTCAGAAAGCTTCTTTCTTTGTTGTGGGTGCATATTTCATTTGGCCCTATAGTCTTCCAAGGATCCGCTGGAATATCTGTTCTCAGATTCCACAGAAATAAGCAAGAAGTAAAGAGATCCACGAAATACAGATGTAATTCTGTGAGTGGAAGTCACACATCACAAAGCAGTTTTTCAGAAAGCTTGTTTCCAGCTGTACTGAGGATATTTTACTTTTCACCATAGCCGCCTATGGGCTTCCAAATATCACTTTGCTAAATCCACAAGAACAGGCTTAACGAGCGGCTTCCTGAGGGGAAAGCTGTAACACTGTGAGATGAATTAACAGAACACTAAGCAGTTTCTCAGAAAGCTTCCTTCCAGATTTCATCTGAGGATATTTCCTTTCTCACCATAGCCCTCTATGGGCTTCCAAATATCACTTTGCAAATTCCACAAGAACTGTCTCAGCGAAACGCTTCTTGAGGGGAAAGCGGTAACTGTATGAGACCATTTCACAGAACACAAAGAAGATTCTCAGAAAGCTTCTTTTTCTTTGTTATCTTTGGATATTTCCTTTGGCCCTATAGTCTTCAAAGGGATCCGTAATATCTGTTCTCAGATTCCACAGAAATAAGGCTACGAAAGAGATCCACGAAATACAGATGTAACTCTGTGAGTGGAAGTCACATATCACAAAGCAGTTTCTCAGAAAGCTACTTTCCAGTTGTACTCGGAGGATATCTTACTTTTCACCATAGCCCTCTATGGGCTTCCAAATATCACTTTGCGAATTCAACAAGAACTGTCTTAGAGAAAGGCTTCTTCAGGGAAAAGCTGTAACTCTGTGAGATGATTTAACAGAACACAAAGAATTTTCTCAGAAATCTTCTTTCTCTTTGTTATCGGAGGATATTTCCTTTGGCCCTATAGTCTTCAAAAGGATCCGAAATATCTGTTATCAGATTCCAGAGAAATAAGGCTAGCAAAGAGATCCACGAAATACAGATGTAACTCTTTCAGTGGAAGTCAAACATCACAAAGCAGTTTCTAAGAAAGCTTCTTTCCAGTTTTTCTCGGAGGGTATTTTCTTTTTCACGGTATCCCTCTATGGGCTTCCAAATATCACTTTCCCAATTCCACAAGAACTGGCTTAGGGAAAGGCTTCTTGAGGGGAAAGCTGTAACTCTGTGAGATGAATTAACAGAACACCAAGTATTTTTTCAGAAAGCTTCTATCCAAAAATCATCTGAGGACATTTCCTTTTTCACCACAGCCCTCTAAGGGCTTCCAAATATCACTTTGAGAATTCCAGAAGAACAGAATTAGCGAGCGGCTTCTTGAGGGGAAAGCTGTAACTCTGTGAGATGAATTAACAGAACACTAAGCAGTTTCTCAGAAAGCTTCTTTCCAGATTTCATCTGAGGATACTTCCTTTTTCACCATAGCCGTCTATGGGCTTCCAATATCACTTTGCGAATTCCACAAGAACAGGTTTAGCGAGCCGCTTCTTGAGGGGAAAGCTGTAAATCTGTGAGATGAATTCAACAGAACACCAAGTATTTTTCTCAGAAAGCTTCTATCCAGAAATCATCTTTGAGGACATTTTTCACCACAGCCCTCTAAGGGCTTCCAACATCACTTTGAGAATTCCAGAACAGAATTAGCGAGTGGCTTTGAGGGGAAAGCTGTAACTCTGTGAGATGAATTAACAGAACACTAAGCAGCTTCTCAGAAAGCTTCTTTCCAGATTTCATCTGAGGATATTTTTCACCATAGCCATCTATGGGCTTCAAATATCACTTTGAAAATTCCTACAAGAACTGTCTTAGCGAAAGGCTTCTTGAAGGGAAAGCTGTAACTCTGTGAGATGATTTCACAGAACACAAAGCAGTTTCTCAGAAAGCTTCTTTCTCTGTCTTATCGGAGGATATTTCCTTTGGCCCTATGGTCTTCAAAAGAATACGAAATATCTGTTCTCAGATTCCACAGAAATAAGGCTAGCAAAGAGATCCCAGAAATACAGATGTAACTCTGTGAGTGGAAGTTACACATCACAAAGCATTTTCTCAGAAAGCTTCTTTCCAGTTGTACTCAGAGGATATTTTACCTTTCACCATAGCCCTCTATGGGCTTCCAATTATCACTTTGTGAATTCCACAAGAACAGGATTAGCGAGTGGCTTCTTGAAGGGAAAGCTGTAACTCTGTGAGATGAATTAACAGAACACTAAGCAGTTTCTCAGAAAGGTTCTTTCCAGATTTCATCTGAGGATATTTCCTTTTTCACCATAGACTTCTATGGGCTTCCAAATATCACTTTGCAAATTCCACAAGAACTGTCTTAGCAAAAGGCTTTTTGAGGAGAAAGCTGCAACTCTGTGAAATGATTTCACAGAACACAAAGAAGTTTCTCAGAAACTTTCTTTCTCCTTGTTATCGGAGGATATTTCCTTTGGCCGTGTTGTCTTCAAAGGGATCCGAAATATCTGTTCTCGAATTGCACAGAAATAAGGCTAGCAAAGGGATCCACGAAACACAGATGTAACTCTGTGAGTGGAAGTCACACATCACAAAGCAGTTTCTCAGAAAGTTTCTTTCCAGTTGCACTCGGAGGATATTTTCTTTTTCACCATAGCCTTCTCTGGGCTTCCAAATATCACTTTGCGAATTCCACAAGAACAGGAGTAGCGAGCGGCTTCTTGAGGGTAAAGCTGTAACTCTGTGAGATGAATTAACAGAACACTAAGCAGTATCTCAGAAAGCTTCTTTCCAGATTCCATCTGAGGTTATTTCCTTTTTCACCGTAGCCCTCTATGGGTTTGAAAATATCACCTTGCAAATTCTACAAGAACTGTCTTAGCGAAAGGCTTCTTGAGGAGAAAGCTGTAACTCTCTGAGATGATATCAAAGAACACAAAGAAGTTTCTCAGAAAGCTTCTTTCTCGTTGTTATCGGAGTATATTTCCCTTGGCCCCATCGTCTTCAAAGGGATAAGAAATCTCTGTTCTCAGATTCCACAGATATAAGTCTAGCAAAGAGATCCACGAAATACAGATGTAACTCAGTGAGTGGAAGTCACACATCACAAAGCAGTTTCTCAGAAAGCTTCTTTCCAGTTGTTCTCGGAGGATATTTCCTTTTTCACCATAGCCCTCTATGGGCTTCCAAATATCACTTTGAAATTCCACAAGAACTGTCTGAGCGAAAGGCTTCTTGAGGGGAAAGCTGGAAGTCTGTGAGATGATTTCACAGACACAAAGAAGTTTCTCAGAAAGCTTCTTTCTCTTTGTTTTCAGAGGACATTTCCTTTGGCCCTATCGTTTTCTAAGGGATCCGAAATATCTGTTCTCAGATTCCACAGAAATAAGGCTAGCAGAGAGATACACGAAATACAGATGTAACTCTGTGAGTGGAAGTCACACATCACAAAGCAGTTTCTCAGAAAACTTCTTTCCAGATTTCATCTGAGGATATTTCCTTTATCACCATAGCCCTCTATGGGCTTCCAAATATCACTTTGCAAATTCCACCAGAACTGTCATACAGAAAGGCTTCTTGAGGGGAAAGCTGTATCTCTGTGAGATGATTTCACAGAACACAAACAAGTTTCTTAGAAAGCTTCTTTCTCTTTATTATCGTTGGATATTTCCTTTGGCCCTATAGTCTTCAAAGGGATCCGAAATATCTGTTCTCAGATTCCAAAGAAATAAGGCTAGCAAAGAGATCCACGAAATACAGAGGTAACTCTGTGAGGGGAAGTCACACTTCCCCGAGCTGTTTCTCAGAAAGCTTCTTTCCAGATTTCATGTGAGGATATTTCCTTTTTCACCATTGCCCTCTATGGGCTTCCAAATATCACTTTGCCAATTCCACAAGAACTGTCTTAGCGAAAGGCTTCTTCAGGGGAAAGCTGTAACTCTGTGAGATGATTTCACAGAACACAAAGAAGTTTCTGAGAAAGCTTCTTTCTCTTTGTTATCGGAGGATAATTCATTTTGCCCTAGAGTCTTCCAAGGGATCCGAAATATCTGTTCTCAGATTCCACAGAAATAAGGCTAGCAGAGAGATCCACGAAATACAGATGTAATTCTGTGAGTGGAAGTCACACATCACAAAGCAATTTTTCAGAAAGCTTGTTTCCAGTTGTACTCGGAGGATATTTTACTTTTCACCATAGCCGTCTATGGGCTTCCAAATATCACTTTGCGAAATCCACAAGAACAGGCTTAGCGAAGGCTTCTTGAAGGGAAAGCTGGAAGTCTGTGAGATGATTTCACAGAACACAAAGAAGTTTCTCAGAAAGCTTTTCTTTGTTACCGGAGGACATTTCGGCCCTATCAAGCTTAAGGATCCAAATATCTGTTCTCAGATTCCACACAGAAATAAGGCTGAAGGAAAGAGATCCACGAAATACAGATGTAATTCTGCAGAGTGGAAGTCACACATCACAAAAGCACTTTTCAGAAAGCTTGTTTCAGTTGTACTCGGAGGATATTTTACTTTTTCACCATAGCCGCCTATGGGCTTCCAAATATCACTTTATAAATCCACAAGAACAGGCGAAGGAAATGGCTTCCTGAGGGGAAAACTAAACACTGTGAGATGAATTAACAGAACACTAAGCAGTTTCTCAGAAAGCTTCCCTTCCAGATTTCATCTGAGGATATTTTCACCATAGCGCCCTCTATGGGTTTCCAACATCACTTTGCAAATTCCACAAGAACTGTCTAGCGAAGGCTTCGAGGGGAAAGCGGTAACTGTATGAGACCATTTCACAGAACACAAAGAAGATTCTCAGAAAAGCTTCTTTCTTTGTTATCTTTTGGATATTTCCTTTGGCCCTATAGTCTTCAAAGGGATCCGCAATATTCGCTCTGTGATTCCACAGAAATAAGGCTACCAAAGAGATCCACGAAATACAGATGTAACTCTGTCATGGAAGTCACACATCACAAAAGCAGTTTCAGAAATCTACTTTCCAGTTGTACTCGGAGAATATTCCATTTTTCACCATAGCCCCTATGGGCTTCCAATTTCTATAATTCCACAAGAAGCTTAGGGAGCCGCTTCTTGAGGGAAAGGTAAACCCGTGGAGATGAATTAACAGAACACTCAAGCAGTTTCTCAGAAAGCTTCTTTCCAGATTTCATCTGGAGGATATTTCCTTTTCACCATATCCCTCTATGGGCTTCCAAATATCACTTTCCAAATTCCACAAGAACCGTCTTAGCGTAAAAGGCTTCTTGGAGAGAGCTGTAACTCTGTGAGATGATTTCACAGTATTACAAAGAAGTTTCTCAGAGCTTTTCTCTTTTTATCGTTGGATATTTCCTCATTCTGTAGTCTTCAAAGGGACCAAATATCTGTTCTCAGATTCCACAGAAATAGGGCTAGCAAAGAGATCCACGAAATACAGATGTAACTCAGGAGTGGAAGTCAGACATCACAAAGCAGTTTCTCAGAAAGCTTCTTTCCAGTTGTTTTCGAGGATACTTTCTTTTCAACATAGACCTCTATGGGCCTAACCATCACTTCTAGAATTCCACAAGAACAGTATTTGGCAAGCGGCTTGAGGGGAAGGCTGTAACTCTGTGAGATGAATTAACAGAACACTGAGCAGTTTCTCAGATGGCTTCTTTCCAGATTTCATCTGAGGATATTTCTTTCAGCATAGCCCTCTATGGGCTTCCAAATATCACTTTGCAAATTCAACAAGAACTGTCTTAGAGAAAGGCTTCTTGAGGGAAAAGCTGTAACTCTGTGAGATGATTTTAACAGAACACAAAGAATTTTCTCAGAAATCTTTCTTTCTTTGTTATCGGAGGATATTTCCTTTGGCCCCATAGTTTTCAAAAGGATCCCACATTCGTTATCAGATTCCAGAGAAATATATAGCAAAGAGATCCACGAAATACAGATGTAACTCTTTTCAGTGGAAGTCAAACATCACAAAGCAGTTTCTAAGAAAGCTTCTTTCCAGTTTTTCTCGAGGGTTTCTTTCACGGTATCCCTCTATGGGCTTCCAAATATCACTTTGCGACCCACAAGAAACAGGTTTAGCGAAATGCTTCTTGAGGGGAGCAACTCTGTGAGATCAATTAACAGAACACTAAATAGTTTCTCAGAAAGCTTTTTTCCAGTTTTCATCTGAGGATATTTCCTTTTTCACCATAGCCCTCTATGGGCTTCCAAATATCAGTTTGCAAATTCCACAAGAACTGTCTTAGTGAAAGGCTTCTAGAGGGGAAAGCTGTAACTCTGTGACATGATTTCACAGAACACAAAGAAGTTTCTCAGAAAGCTTCTTTCTCTTTGTTATCGGATGATATTTCCTTTGGTCCTATAGTCTTCAAAGGGATCCAAACGTCTAAGAATCAACAGCAATAAGGCTAGCAAAGAGATCCACGAAATACAGATGTAACCTGTGAGTGGAAGTCACACACATCACAACGCAGTTTCTCAGAAAATTCTTTCCAGTTTTTCTCGGAGGATATTTTCTTTTTCAACATAGCCCTCTATGGCCTTCCAAATATCTCTTTGCGAATTCCCCAAGAACAGGCTTAGCGAGAGGCTTCTTTAGGGGAAAGCTGTAACTCTGTGAGATGAATTAAGAGAACCCTAAGAAGTTTCTCAGAAAGCTTCTTTCCAGATATCATCTGAGGATATTTCCTTTTTCACCATAGCCCTGAACGGTCATCCAAATATCACTTTGCAAATTCCACAACAACTGTCTTAGCTTAAAAGGCTTCTTGAGGGGAAAGTTGTAACTCTGTGAGATTATTTCACAGAACACAAGGAAGTTTCTCAGAAGGGTTCTTTCTCTTTGTTTTCGGAGGATATTTCCTTTGGCAATATAGGCTTCAAAGGGATCCAAAATATCTGTTCTCAGAATCCACAGAAATAAGGCTAGGGTAGAGATCCACAAAATACAGATATAACTCCCAGAGGAAGTCACACATCACAAAGCAGTTTCCTAGAAAGCTTCTTCCAGTTTGTCCTCGGAGGATACTTTTCACCTCATAGCCCCTATATACCAAGTATCACTCTTTGCCAATTCCACAAGAACAGTTTCTATGCAGCAGCTTCTCGAGGGGGAAACTGTAACTCGGTCAGACGAATTAAGAAAACAGCAAGCAGTTTCTCAGAAAGTTTCTTTCAAGATTTCATCTGAGGATATTTCATTTTTCACCATAGCCCTCTATGGGCTTCCAAATATCACTTTACCAATTCCACAGGAACTGTCTTAGCAAAGGCTTCTTGAGGGAAAAAGCTGTTACTATGTGAGAGGAATTAACAGAACACTAAGCAGTGTCTCAGAAAGCTTCTTTCCAGATTTCTTCTCAGGATATTTCCTTTTTCACCATATCCCCATGGGCTTCTAAATATCACTTTGCAAATTCCAAAAGAACTGTCCTAGCTGAAAGGTTTTGAGGGGAATCTGTACCTGTAGGGAGGTGATTTCGACAGAACACAAAGAAGTTTCAGAAAGCTTCTTTCTTTGTTATCGAGGTTTCAGCCTCATAGGGCTCAAAGGGATCCAAAATATCTGTTCTCAGATTCTACAGAAATAAGGCTAGCAAAGAAATCCACGAAATACAGATGTAACTCTGTGAGATGAATTAAAAGAACACTAAGCAGATTCTCAGAAAGCTTCTTTGCAGGTTTCATCCGAGGATATTTCCTTTTTCACCATAGCCCTCTATGGGCTTACAAATATCACTTCTACAATTTCCACAAGAACTGTCTTAGTGAAATTCTTCTTGAGGGGAAAGCTGTAACTGTGTGAGATGGTTTCACAGAACACAAAGAAGTTTCTCAGAAAAGTTTCTTTCTTTGTTATCGGAGAATATTTCCCTTTGGCTTTATAGACTTCAAAGGGATCCAAATATCTGTTCTAAGATTCCACGGAAATAATAAGGCTAGCAAAGCAGAGTCCACTTTAAAATGTATGCACCTGCAGCACTGTCAGGAACACAACCAATGCAAGTTTTTCCAAAGCTTTCCAGACTGCTCCTGGAGATTCTCCTTTTCGCCCCAGCCTATTTGCTTCCCGCCCACTTCTGTACCCCACAAGAACTCTGCTTAAGCAGCCTGAGAAAGCCAAAATGAGACGATTTCACAGAAATACAAAGAAGATTCTCAGAAAGCTTCCTAATTTGTTATCGGAGGATACTTTTTCCCTATAGTCTCATAAAGGGATCCGAAATATCTGTTCTCAGATTCCTCAGAAATAAGTACAGGGAAAGAGATCCACGAAATACAGATGTAACTCTGTCAGTGCAAGTCACACACCACAAAGCAGTTTCTCAGAAAGCCTCTTTCCAGTTTTTCTTGGAGGATAGTTTCACCATTGCCCTCTAAGGGCTTCCTAAATATCAGTTTAATCTACAAGAACAGGCTTTAGCGAAATGCTTCTTGAGGGGAAAGCTGTAACTCTGTGAGAAGAATTAAAAGAACACAGCAGTTTCTCAGAAAGCTTCTATCCAGATTTCATCCAAGGACATTTCCTTTTTTCACCATGTAGCCCTCTAGGGGCTTCCAAATATCACTTTGCCAATTCCACAAGAACTGTCTTAGCTTAAGGGCTTCTTGAGGGGAAAGCTGTAACTCTGTGAGATGATTTCAGAACACAAAGAAGTTTTCCAGAAAGCTTTGTCTGTTATTGGAGGATATTTCCTTGGCACTGTAGTCTTCAAAGGGATAAATATCTGTTCCCAGATTCCACAGAAATACATAGCAAACACGCATTACCTAAATACTGATGTAACTCTGTGAGATGAATTAACAGAACACTAAGCAGTTTCTCAGAAAGCTTCTTTCGAGATTTCATCTGAGGATATATCCCATTCACCGTAGCCCCTATGGCTTCCAACATCACTTTCAAATTCCACAAGAACTGTCTGAGCGAAAGGCTTTGAGAGGAAAGCTGTAATTCCTCTGTGAGATGATTTCAGAACACAAAGAAGTTTCTCAGAAAAGCTTCTCTTTGTTATCGGAGGATATTTCTTTGGCTCTATAGTCTTCAAAGGATCCGAAATATCTCTTCTCAGATTCCACAGAAATAAGGCTAGCAAAAAGATCCACGAAATAGAGATGTAACTCTGTGAGATGAATTAACAGAACACTAAGCAGTTTCTCAGAAAGCTTCTTTCCAGATTTCATCTGAGGAGATTTCTTTTCACCATAGCCATCTATGGGCTTCAAATATCACTTCCTTTGCTAATCACAAGAACTGTCTTTAGCTAAACGCTTCAGGGAAAGCTGTAAATCTGTGAGATGATTTCTGCACGAACACCAAGTAGTTTCTCAGCAAGCTTCTTTCTCTTTGTTATCGGAGGATATTTCCTTTGGTCCTATAGTCATCAAGGGGATCCGAAATATCTGTTGTCAGATTCCACAGAAATAAGGCTAGCAAAGACATCCACCAAATACAGACGTAACTCTGTGAGATGAATTAACAGAACACTAAGAAGTTTCTCAGAAAGCTTCTTTCCAGATTTCGTCTGAGGAGATTTCCTTTTTCAACATAGCCCTCTATGGTCTTCCAAATATCCCTTTGCCAATTCCACAAGAACTGTCTTAGCGATAGGATTCTTGACGGGAAAGCTGTAATTCTGTGAGATCATTTCACAGAACACAAAGAAGTTTCTCAGAAACTTCTTTCTCTTTGTTATCGGACGATATTTCCTTTGGCCCTATAGTCTTCAAAGGGATCCGAATTATCTGTTCTCACATTCCACAGAAATAAGGCTAGCAAGGAGATCCATGAAATAGAGATGTAACTCTGTGAGATGAATTAACAGAACACTAAGCAGTTTCTCAGAAATCTTCTTTCCAGATTTCGTCTGAGCATATTTTCTTTTTCACCATAGCCCTCTATGGGCTTCCAAATATCACTTTGTCAATTCCACAAGAACTCTCTTAGCGAAAGGCTTCTTGAGGTTAAAGCTATAACTCTGTGAGATGATTTCACAGAACACAAAGAAGTTTCTCAGAAAGCTTCTTTCTCTCTGTTATCGGAGGATATTTCCTTTGGCCCTATCGTCTTCAAAGGGATCAGAAATATCTGTTCTCAGATTCCACAGAAATAAGTCTAGCAAAGAGATCCACGAAATACGGATGTAACTCTGTGAGATTAATTAACAGAACACTAAGCAGTTTCTCAGAAGCTTCTTTCCAGATTTCATCTGAGGATATTTCCTTTTTCACCATAGCCCTCTATGGGCTTCCAAATATCACTTTGCAATTCCACAAGAATTGCCTTAGCAAAAGGCTTCTTGAGGGGAAAGCTGTAATTCTGTGAGATGATTTCACAGAACACAAAGAAAGTTCTCAGAAAGCTTCTTTCCAGATTTCATCTGGGGATATTTCCTTTTTCACCATCGCCCTCTATGGGCTTCCAAATATCACTTTGCAAATTCCACAAGAACTGTCGTAGCAAAAGGCTTCTTGAGGGGAAAGCTGCAACTCTGTGAGATGATTTCATGGAACACAAAGAAGTTTCTCAGAAAGTTTCTTTCTCTTTGTTATCGGAGGATATTTCCTTTGGCCCTATATTCTTCAAAGGGATCCAACATATCTGTACTCTGGATCCACAGAAATAAGGCTAGCAAAGTGATCCACGAAATAAGGATGTAACTCTGTGAGATTAATTAACAGAACACTAAGCAGTTTCTCAGAAGCTTCTTTCCAGATTTCATCTGAGGATATTTCTTTTTACATAGCCCTCTATGGGCTTCAAATATCACTTGCCAATTCACAAGAACTGTCTTATGAAACGCTTCTTGAGAGCTCTAACTCTGTGAGTTGATTTCACAGAACACAAAAGTAGTTTCTCAAGCTGCTTATATACTTTGTTATCAGAGGATATTTCCTTTATTTCTCGTCTTTAGGGATCCGAAGTATCTGTTCTCATATTCACAAGAAATAAGGCTAGCAAAGGTATCCAGAATACAGATGTAACCCTGTGAGATGATTAACAGAAGAACCTAAGCCAGTTTCTCAGAAAGCTTCTTTTCAGATTTCATCTGAGGAGATTTCCTTTTTCACCGTGGCTCTATGGGCTGATAACACCTATGAATTCCACAAGAACAGGCTTGCTTGAACGGGTTGTTGAGAAAACTGTAACTCTGTGAGATGGTTAACAGAACACTAAGCAGTTTCTCAGAAAGCTTCTTTCCAGATTTCATCTGAGGATATTTCCGCACTGCCATAGCCCTCTATGGAAGCTACAAATATCCTTTGCCAGTTCCACAAGAACTGTCTTAGCGAAAGTCTTCCTGAGGGAAAGCTGTAGGGCCAGTTTCACAGAACACAAAGTTTCACCAAGAAACCTTTCTCTTTGTTATACAGATATTTCTTTTGGCCTAGTCTTCAAAGGGATCCAGAAATATCTGTTCTCAGATTCCTGAAATAAGGCCAACAAAGAGATCCATGAAATACAGATGTAACTCTGTGAATAAGAGTCACACATCTGGGAGCAGTTTCTCAGAGAAACTTCTTCCAGATTTCATCTTGGGATCTTCCTTTTCTTAGCCTCATGGAATTCCAAATATCCTTTGCCAATTCAAGAACTGTCTTAGCGCTTCTTGAGGGGAAAGCTGTAACTCTGTGACATGATTTCACAGAACACAAAGAAGTTTCTCAGAAAGCTTCTTTCTCTTTGTTATCAGGAGGATATCCTTTGGCCCTAGGTGGGTCAAAGGGATCCAAAATATCTATTCTCAGATTCCACAGAAATAAAGGTGGCGAAGAGATAAAACAGAAATACAGATATAACTCTGTGAGTGGAAGTCACACATCACAAAGCAGTTTCTCAAGAAAGCTTCTTTCAGTTTATCTCTGAGGATATTTTGTTTTCACCAGAGCTCTCTGAGCTTCCAAATATCTTCTTGAATTCCACAAGGGGCAGTTTAGAGACTGGCTTCTTGGGGAGAATGCTAACTGTAAAGGATGAATTAACAGAACACTAAGCAGTTTCTCCAGCTTCTTTCGAGGTTTCATCTGAGGATGTTCCTTTTC
This sequence comes from Papio anubis, assembly GCF_008728515.1. Taxonomy (NCBI): domain Eukaryota; kingdom Metazoa; phylum Chordata; class Mammalia; order Primates; family Cercopithecidae; genus Papio; species Papio anubis. Next base: position 29,755 of record NW_022163923.1, read on the forward strand.
ACCACAGCCCTCTATGTTCTTCCAAATATCACTTAGCAAATTCCACAAGAACTGTCATAGCGAAAAGGCTTCCTGAGGGAAAGCTGTAACTCTGAGATGATTTTGCGACACAAAGCAGTAGTTTCTCAGAAGGCTTCTTTGTCTTTATTGCTCGGAGAGGATATTTCCTTTGGCCCTCACAGTCTTCAAAGAGATCCGAAATATCTGTTCTCAGATTCCACAGAAATAAGGCTAATGAGATCCACGAAATACAGATGGAACCCTGTGAGATGAATTAACAGAACACTAAGCAGTTTTTGAAAGCTTCTTTTCCAGATTTCATCCGAGAGATATTTCCTTTTCACCATAGCCCTCTAGCGGGCTTAAAATATCCCTTGCCAATTCCACAGAACTGCAATGTAGCGAGGCTTCCTTGAGGGAATGTTGCGGTACAGAAGTTTCTCAGAAAGCTTCTTTCTCTTTGTTATCGGAGGATATCTCCTTTGCCCTGGAGTCGTCAAAGGGATCCGAAATATCTATTCTCAGATTCCACAGAAATAAGGCTAGCAAAGAGATAAACGAAATACAGATATAACTCTGTGAGTGGAAGTCACACATCACAAAGCAGTTTCTCAGAAAGCTTCTTTCCAGTTTATCTCTAGCATATTTTGTTTTTCACCAGAGCCCTCTCTGAGCTTCCAAATATCACTTTGCGAATTGCACAAGAACAGTTTTAGAGACTGGTTTCTTGAGGGGAGGGCTGTAACTCTGTGAGATGAATTAACAGAACACTAAGCAGTTTCTCAGAAAGCTTCTTTCGAGGTTTCATCTGAGGATATTTCCTTTTTCACCATAGCCCTCTATGGGCTTCCAAATATCACTTAGCAAATTCCACAAGAACTGTCGTAGCGAAAGGCTTCTACAGGGGAAAGCTGTAACTCTGTGAGATGATTTCGCAGAACACAAAGAAGTTTCTTAGAAAGCTTCTTTCTCTTTGTTATCGAAGGATATTTCCTTTGGCCCTATAGCCTTCAAAGGGATCCGAAATATCAGTTCTCAGTTTCCACAGAAATAAGGCTAGCAAACAGATCCAAGAAATACAGATGTAACTCTGTGAGTGGAAGTCAGACATCAGAAAGCAGTTTGTCAGACAGATTGTTTCCAGTTTTTCTCTGAGTTTATTTTCTTTCTCACCACAGCCCTCTAAGGGCTTCCATATATCACTTTGCGAATTCCACAAGAACAGGCTTATCCAGCGGATTCCTGAGGGGAAAGCTGTAACTCTGTGCGATAAATTAACAGAACACTAAGCAGTTTCTCAGAAAGGTTCTTTCCAGGTTTCATCAGAGGTTATTTCGCTTTTCACCATAGCCCTCTATGAGCTTCCAAATATCACTGCAAATTCCACAGGAACTGTCTTAGCGAAAGCCTTGTTGAAGGGAAAACTGTAACTCTGTGAGATGATTTCACACAACACAAAGAAGTTTCTCAGAAAGCTTCTTTCTCTTTTTTATCGGAGGATATCTCCTTTGGCCCTAGAGTCGTCAAAGGGATCCGAAATATCTATTCTCAGATTCCACAGTAATAACGCTAGCAAAGAGATAAATGAAATACAGATGTAACTCTGTGAGTGGATGTCACACATCACAAAGCAGGTTCTGAGAAAGCTTCTTTCCAGTTTATCTCTGAGGATATTTTCTTTTTCACCATAGCACTCGATGGGCTTCCAAATATCACTTTCCCAATTCCACGAGAACAGGCTTAGCGAGAGGCTTCTTGAGGGTAAAGCTGTAACACTATGAGATGAATTATGAAAACACTAAGCAGTTTCTCAGAAAGCTTCTTTCGAGTATTCATCTGAGGATATTTCCTTTTTCACCATACCCTCCATGGGCTTCCAAATATCACTTTGCAAATTCCACAGGAACTGTCTTCGCGAAAGGTTTCTTGAGGGGAAAGCTGTAAGTCTGTGAGATGATTTCACAGAACACAAAGAAGTTTCTCAGAAAGCTTCTTTCTCTTTGTTATCAGAGGATATTACCTTTGGCCCTGTAGTCTTCAAAGGGATCCTAAATATCTGTTCTCAGATTCCATAGAAATAAGGCTAGCAAAGAGATCCAGGAAATACAGATTTAACTCTGTGAGTGGAAGTCACACATCACAAAGTAGTTTCTCAGAAAGCTTCCTTCCAGTTTTTCTCTGAGGATATTTTCTTTTCACCATAGCCCTCTAAGGGCTTCCAAATATCACTTTGAGAATTCCACAAGAACAGGCTTAGCGAGCGGCTTCTTCAGGGGAAAGCTGTAACTCTGTGAGATGAATTAACAGAACACTAGGCAGTTTCTCAGAATGCTTCTTCCGAGTTTTCATCTCAGAATATTTCCTTTTTCACCATAGCCCTCTACGGGCTTCCAAATATCACTTTGCAAATTCCCCAAGAACCGTCTTAGCGAAAGCCTTCTTGAGGGGAAAGCTGTAACTCTGTGAGATGATATCACAGAACACAGCGCAGTTTCTCAGAAAGCTTCTTTCTCTTTGTTATCAGAGGATATTTCCTTTGGCCCTAGAGGCTTCAAAGGGATCCGAAACATCTGTTCTCAGATTCCACAGAAATAAGGCTAGCAAAGAGATCCACGAAATACAGATGTAACTCTCTGAGTGGAAGTCACACATCACAAAGCAGTTTCTCAGAAAGACTTCTTTTCCAGTTTTTTCTCGGAGGATATTTTCTTTTCAGCCACAGCCCTCTATGGGCTTCCAAATATCACTTTGCCAATTCCACAAGAACAGGCTTAGCGAGCGGCGTCTTGAGGGGAAAGCCGTAACTCTGTGAGATGAATTAATAGAACACTAAACTGTTCCTCAGAAAGCTTCTTTAGAGTTTTCATCTGAGGATATTTCCTTTTTCACCATAGCCCTCTATGGCCTTGCAAATATCATTTTGCAAATTCCACGAGAATTGTCTTAGCGAAAGTCTTCTTGAGGGGAAAGCTGTAACTCTGTGAGATGATTTCACAGAACACAAAGAAGTTTCTCTGAAAGCATTTTTCTCTTTGTTATCGGAGGATATTTCCCTTGGCCCTGTAGTCTTCAAAAGGATCCGAAATATCTGTTCTCAGATTCCACAGAAATAAGGCTAGAAAAGAGTTCCACGATATACAGATGTAACTCTGTAAGTGGAAGTCACACATCACAAAGAAGTTTCTCGGAAAGCTTCTTTCCAATTTTTCTCTGAGGATATTTTTTCACCATAGCCCTCTACGAGCTTCCAAATATCACTTTGCGAATTCCACAAGAGCAGTTTTAGCGTGCGGCTTCTTGAGGGGAGAGCTTTAACTCTGTTAGAAGAATTAACAGAACACTAAGCAGTTTTTCAGAAAACTTCTTTCGAGTTTTCATCTGAGGATAATTCCTTTTCCCCATAGCCCTGTATGGGCTTCCAAATATCATTTCGCAAATTTCTCAAGAACTGTCGTAGCAAAAGGCTTCTACAGGGGAAAGGTTTAACTCTGTGAGATGATTTCGCAGAACACAAAGAAGTTTCTCAGAAAGCTTCTTTCCCTTTGTTATCGGAGGATTTTTCCTTTGGCCCTATAACCTTCAAAGGGATCCGAAATATCAGTTCTCAGTTTCCACAGAAATAAGGCTAGCAAAGACATCCACGAAATACAGATGTAACTCTGTGAGTGGAAGTCACACATCACAAAGCACTTTCTCAGAAAGCTTCTTTCCAGTTTTTCTCCGAGGATATTTCTTTTTCACCATAGCCCTCTATGGGCTTCCAAATATCACTTTGCCAATTCCATAAGAACAGTCTTAGCGAGCGGTTTCTTGAGGGGAAAGCTGTAACTCTGTGAGATGAATTAACAAAACACAAAGCGGGTTCTGAGAAAGCCTCTTTCCAGATTTCATCTGAGGATATTTCCTTTTTCACCAGAGCCCCTATGGCCATCACTTTGCAAATTCCAGGAAGAAGTGTCTTAGCTAGCTTCTTTGAGGGGAGAGTTGTAACACTGTGATGATATCACAGAACACAAAGAAGTTTCTCAGAACCTTCTTTCTTTGTTATCGGGAGGATATTTCCTTTGGCCCTATAGTCTTCAAGGATCCTAAATGTCTGTTCTCAGATTCCACAGAAATAAGGCTAGCAATGGGATCCACAACTACAGATGTAACTCTGTGAGATGAATTAACAAGAACACTAAGCAGTTTCTCAGAAAGCTTCTTTCCGATTTCCATCTGAGGATATTTCCTTTTTCACCATAGCCCTATGGGCTTCCAAATATCACTTGCAAATTCGGCCAAGAACTGTATTGTTTTAAAGGCTTCTTGATGGAAGCTGTAACTCTGTGAGATGATTTCACAGAACACAAAGAAGTTTTACAAAGCTTCTCTTTGTTATCAGAGGATATTTCCTTTGGCCCCAGAAGGCTCCTCTTAAGAACTTAAATATCTGTTGTCAGGATTTCCACAGATATAAGTCTAGCAAAGAAATCCATGATATACAGATGTAACCCTGTGAGTGGAAGTCACACATCACAAAGCAGTTTCTCAGAAAGACTTTTCCAGTTTTCTCGGAGGATGAGTTTTCACCAGGCAGCCCTCTAAGTGCTTCCAAATATCACTTACCTATTCCACAAGAACAGGCTTAGCGAAATGCTTCTGAGGGAAAGCTGTAACTCTGTGAGATGAATTAACAGAACACCAAGTACCTCTCAGAGAGCTTCTTTTCCTGAATTCATCTGAGGATAATTCCTTTTTCACCATAGCCCTAAGGGCTTCCAAATATCACTTTGTCAATTCCACAAGAACTGTCTTAGTGAAAGGCTTCTTGAGGGGAAAGCTGTAACTCTGTGAGATGATTTCACAGAACACACAAAGAAGTTTCTCAGAAAGTTTCTTTCTTTTGTTATCAGAGGATATTTTCCTTTGGCCCTACAGTCTTCTCAAAAGCATCCTGAACCCCATTCGCTGTCAGATTCCACAGAAAGAAGGCGAAGCAAAAGATCCACTAAATACCATCGTAATCCCCGGTGAGTGGAAGTCTCACATCACAAAGCAATTTCCTCTGAAAGTTTCTATCCAGTTTTTCTAAGGATTTTCACCATAGCCTTCTAAGGGCTTCCAAATATCACTTCATAATTCCACAAGAACAGGCTTAGCGAGCGGCTTCTTGAGGGGAAAGCTGTCACTCTGTGAGATGAATTAACAGAACACAAAGAAGTTTATCAGAAAGCTTCTTTCTCTTAGTTATCGGAGGATATTTCCTTTGGCTCTATAGTCTTCAAAGGGATCCGAAATACCTGTTCTCAGATTCCACAGAAATAAGGCTAGCAAAGAGATCTTCGAACTACAGATGTAACTCCGTGAGTGGAAGTCACACATCACAAAGCAGTTTCTCAGAAAGCTTCTTTCAGTTTTTCTCAGAGGAAACTTTCTTTTTCACCATAGCCCTCTATGGGCTTCCAAATATCACTTTGTGAATTCCCCAAGAAGAGGCCTAGCGAGTGGCTTCTGGAGGGAAAGCTGCAACTCTGTGAGATGAATTAATAGAAACTAAGTAGTTTCTCAAGCTTCTTTCGGTTCATCTGAGGATATTTCCTTTTTCACCATAGCCCTCATAGGCTTCAAATATCACTTTGAAAATTCCACAAGAGAACTATCCCTAGCGAAAGGCTTCTTAAGAGGCAAGCTGTAACTCTGTGAGATGATTTCAAGAGAAATTTCAGAAGTTCTCAGAAAGCTTCTTTCTCTTTGTTATCAGAGGATATTTCAGCTGGCCCTATAGACTTCAAGGGATCTGAAATATCTGTTCTCAGATTCCACAGAGAAATAAAGGCTAATGAAGATCCTGAAATGAGCGTGGCTTTGTGAGTGGAGTAACTTACATCACAAAAGCAGGTTCTCAGAAAGCTTCTTTCCAGTTGCTCTCGAAAGGATATTTTCTTTTCCTACATAGCCCTCTATGGGCTTGCAAAATCACTTTGCCAATTCAGAAGAACAGGCTTAGCGGCTTCTTGAGGAAAGCCTGCTTAACTCCGATGAGATGGTCAGCAGGCATGGCAGTTTCTCAGAAGGCTTCTTTCCAGATTTCATCACAAGGGATCTTCCTTTTCCAGCCCATAGCCCTCTACGGACTTCCAAATATCACTTTGCATTCCACAAGAACTGTCTTGAAAGGCTTCTTGAGGGAAGCTGTAACTCTGTGAGTTGACTTAGCAGAGCACAAAGAAGTTTCTCAAGCTTCTTTCTCTTTATTATCGGAGGATATTTCCTTTGGCCCTATAGTCTTCAAAGGGATCCGAAATATCTGTTCTCAGATTCCACAGAAATAAGGCTAGCAAAGAGATCCATGAAATACAAGATGAAATTTTGTGAGTGGAAGTCACACATCACAAAAGCAGTTTCTAGAAAGCTTCTTTCCAGTTTTCTCGGGCTTTCTTTTTTCACCATAGCCCTCTTTGGGCTTCTAAATATCACTTGCCAATTCCACAAGAATAGGCTTAGTGAGCAGCTTCATGAGAGAAAGCTGTAACTCTGTGACATGAATTAACAGAGCAGTAACCAGTTTCTCAGAAAGTTTCTTTCCAGATTTCATCTGAGGATATTTCCTTTTCACCATAACCCTCTATGAGCTTCAAATACACTTTGCAAATTCCACAAGAACAGTGTAGAAGGCTTTCTTGAGGGGAAAGCTGTAGCTCTGTGAGATGATTTCACAGAATACAAGGGAGGTTTCTCAGAAGGCTTCTTTCTCTTTGTTATCGGAGGACATTTCTTTGGCCTATACACTTCAAAGGGATCTGAATTATCTGTTCTCAGATTCCCAGAAACCAGTCTAGCAAAGAGATCCGCAGAAATACAGATGTAACTCTGTGAGTGGAAGTCACACACATCCAAAGCAGTTTCTCAGAAAGCTTCTTTGCAGTTGTTCTCAGAGGATATTTTTCTTCTTCCCCGTTGCTGCTATAGGCCCAAATATCCTTGTGAGATTCCACAAGAACAGGCAGCTTCTTGAGGGGAAAGCTATCCTCTGTGAGATGAATTTAAAGAACACTGAGAGTTTGTCAGCTTCTTTCCCTAGTTTTTCATCTGAGGATATTTTCTTTTCACCATAGCCCTCTATGGGCTTCCACATATCACTTTGCAAATTCCACAAGAAGAACTGTCTTAGCGAAGACTTCTTGAGGGGGAAGCTGTAACTCTGTGAGATGATTTCACATAACACGAAGTTTCTCAGAAGCTTCTTTCTCTTTTTATCGGAGGATATTTCCTTTGGCCCTGTAGTCTTCAAAGGCATCAGAAATATCTGTTCTCAGATTCCACAAGTAAGGCTAGCAAAGAGTTCCACGAAATGCAGATTCTGCTCTGTAAGAATTAAGGAGATCACACAACACAACAATTTCTCAGAAGAAGTTTACTTTCAGTTTTCTCTGAGGATATTTCTTTTGCACGATAGCCCTCTATGGGCTTCCAAATATCACTTTGCCAGTTCCTTAAGAACAGGCTTAGCGAGGCTTCCTGAGGGGAAAGCTGTAAAGTCTGTGAAATGAATTAACACAACGCTAGGTGGTTTGTGTGAAGCTTCTTTCCAGTTTTTCATCTGAAGATAATTCCTTTTCACCATAGCCCAGCACATGGGCTTCAAAAATATCACTTTGTAAATTCACAAAAGAACTTCTGTTTGTGAAGGCTTCTTGCGGGGGAAAGCTGTAACTCTGTCAGATGACTTCAAAGGAACACAAAGAAGATACTCAGAAAGCTTCTTTTCTCTTTTGTTATCCGATGATATTTCAGCACAACCCTATAGTCTTCAAAGGGATAGAAATATCTGTTCTCAGATTCCACAAAAAATAAAAGGCTAGCAAAGAGATCCACAGAAATAGAGATGCTGTAACTCTGTGAGTGGAAGTCATCCACAAAGCTGTATCTCAAGAAAGCTTCTTTTCAGTTTTCTCCTGAGGATATTTTTCTTTTCACCGCAGCCCTCTATGGGTTAAAAATATCACTTGCGATTCCATAAGAACAGGCTTAGCCAGACGGCTTCTTGGCGGGAAAGCTGTCACTCTGTGAGATCAATTAACAGACACTAAACGGTTTCTCAGAAAGCTTCTTTAGGAGTTACATCCGAGGATATTTCCTTTTTACCACTTAGCCCTCTATGAGCTTCCAAATATCACTTTGCTAATTCCACTAGAACTTTCTTGGCGAGAAAGGCTTCTTAAGGAAAGCTGGAATTCTTTGAGATGATTTCACAGAACACAAAGAAGTTTCTCAAGAAAGCTAACTGTCTTTGTTCCCATCGGAGGATGTTTCCTTTGGCCCTATAGTCTTCAAGGGTTCGAAATATCTGTTCTCAGATTCCACAGAAAGAAGGCTAGCAAAGAGATCCACAGAAATAGATGTAACTCTGTGATTGGAAGTGAACATCACCAAACAGTCTCTCAAGCTTCTTTCATGAGTTTCCATCTCTGGATATTTCCCTTTTTACCATAGCCCTCTATAGCTTCCAAATATCACTTTGCTAATTTCACAAGAAAGGTCTTAGCAGAAAGGCTTCTTGAGGGGAAGCTGTAACACTGTGAGATTATTTCACAGAACACAAAGAAGTATCTCAAGATGCTTCTTTGTCTTTGTTATCGGAGGATGTTTCCTTTGGCCCTATAGTCTTCAAAGGGATCCGAAATATCTGTTCTCAGATTCCACAGAAATAAGGCTAGCAAAGAGATCCACGAAATACAGATGTAACTCTGTGAGTGGAAGTCACATCACAAACTGTATCTCAAGAAAGCTTCTTTCCAGTTTTCCTCTGAGGATATTTTCTTTTCACCATAGCCTCATAGGCTTCCATATATCACTTTGCCAATTCCAAAGAACAGGCTTGGCAGCAGCTTCAGAGGGAATGCTGTAACTCTGTGAAATGAATTAACTTACAACACTGAGTAGTTTCTCAGCTTCTTTCCAGTTTATATCTGAGGATATTTCTTTTTCACCATAGACCTCTATGGGCTTCCAAATGTCACTTTTGCAAATTCCACAAGAACTGTCTTAGGGAAAGGCTTTTCAGGGGAAAGCTGTAACTCTGTGAGATGGTTTCATGGAACACAAAGTTTCTGAAAGCTTCTTTCTCTTTCATTGTGGAGATATTTCCTTTGGCCCTACTAGTCTTCAAAGGGATCGAAATAACTGTTCTCGGAATTCTACAGAAATAAGGTTAGCATAGAGATCCACGAAATACAGATGTAGCTCTGTGAGTGTAGGTCACACATCACAAAGCTGTTTTTCTCAAGCTTCTTTCCAGTTTTCTCTGAGGCCTATTTTGTTTTACCATAGCGTCACGGACTTCAAATATCACTGCGAATTCCACAAGAACAGGCTTAGCGGCGGCTTCTTGAGGGAGCTGTCACTCTGTGAGATGAATTTAGAACACTGAGAAGTTTGTCAGCTTCTTTCTAGTTTCATCTGAGGATATTTCCTTTTCACCATAGCCCTCTATGGGCTTCCACATATCACTTTGCAGAATTCCACCCAAGAACTGTCTTGGCGAAAGGCCTCTTGAGAGGAAAGCTGTAACTCTGTGAGATGATTTCACAGAGCACGAAGTTTCTCAGAAGCTGCTTTCTCTTTTGTTGTCAGGATATTTTCTTTGGCCTGGTCTTCAAAGGAATCACAAAATATCTGTTCTCAGATTCCACAGAAATAAGGCTAGCAAAGAGATCCATGAAATATAGATGTAACTCTGTGAGTGGAAGTCACACAACACAAAGCAGTTTCTCAGAAAGATTCCTTCCAGTTTTTCTCTGAGAATATTTCTTTTTCACGATAGCCTCTATGGGCTGCAAATATCACTTTGTCAGTTCCACAAGAACAGGCTTGGCTGACCCTGGGGGAAAAGCTGTAAGTCTGTGAAAATGAATTAACAAAACACTGAGTAGTTTGTCAAGCTTCTTTCCAGTTTTCATCTGAGGATATTTCCTTTTCACCATAGCCCTCTATGGGCTTCCAAATATCACTTTGCCAATTCCACAAGAACAGGCTTGTCGAGTGGCTTCTTGAGGGAAGCTGTAACTCTGAGATGAACTTAAGAAGCAGCTGAGAAGTTTCTCAGCTTCTTTTAGAGTTTTTCATCTGAAGATATTTCCTTTTACACCATAGCCCTTTATGGGCTTCAAATATCACTTGTAAATTCCATAAAGAACTGTTTTAGCGAAGGCTTCTTGAGGGGAAAGCTGCCCTTCCTGTGAGATGATTTCACGGAACACAAAGAAGATACTCAGAAGCTTCTTTTCTCTTTGTTATGGGATGATATTTCGCCCCAGCCTATAGTCTTCAAAGGGATCGAAATATGTGTTCTCAGATTCCCACAGAAATAAGGCTAGCAAAAGAGATCCACGAAATACAGATGTAACTCTGTGAGGTGGAAGTCACACACCTCACAAGAAAGCTGTCTCAAGCTTCTTTCCAGTTTTTCTCTGGATATTTTCTTTTTCACCATAGCCACTCCATGGGGTTCCAAATATACTTTGCCATTTCCATAGAACAGGCTTAGCGAGCGACTTCTTGAGGGAAGCTGTCCTCTGTGAATCAATTAACAAGAACACTAAGCAGTTTCTCAAGCTTCTTTCGAGTTTCATCCGAGGTATTTCCTTTTTACCATAGCCCTCTATATGACTTCCAAATATCACTTTGCTAATTCCACAAGAACTGTCTTAGTGAAAGGCTTCTTGAGAGCTGGAATTCTGTGAGATATTTCACAGAACACAAAGAAGTTTCTCAAGCTTCTTTGTCTTTGTTAACTCGGAGGATGTTTACTTTGGCCTATAGTGCTTCAAAGGGATCACACCAAGGAAATATCCAGTTCTCAAGATTCCACAGAAAAGGCTAGCAAAGTCCACGAAATACAGATGTAACTCTGTGATTGGAAGTCACACATCACCAAGCAGTCTCTCAGAAGCTTCTTTCGAGTTTCATCTGAGGATATTTCCTTTTTACCATAGCCCTCTATGAGCTTCCAAATATCACTTTGCTAATTTCACAAGAACTGTCTTAGCGAAAGGCTTCTTGAGAGCTGCTTAACTCTGTGATGATTTCACAGAACACAAAAGTATCTCAGAATGCTTCTTTGTCTTTGTTATCGGAGGATGTTTCCTTTTGGCCCTATAGTCTTCAAAGGGATCCGAAATATCTGTTCTCAGATTCCACGTAAGGCTAGCAAAGAGATCCACATTTTACATCTGTAGAGTGGAAGTCACACATCACAAAGCAGTTTCTCTTTCAGTTTTTCTCTGAGAGATTTTCTTTCTGAACCTGGCCCACTCTATGGGCTTCTAAATATCACTGCGAATTCTACAAAACGAACTTGCTTGAAAAGGATTCCTTATGGGCTCAAGAAACTCTGTGAGATGATTTAACAGAACACAAAGAAGTTTCTGAGAAAGCTTCTTCTCTTTCTTATTGGAGGATATTTCCTTAGGCCTATAGTCTTCAAAGGGATCCGAAGTATCTGTTATCAGATTTCAAAGAAATAAGGCTGGCAAAAGAGACATCCACAAAATACAGGCGTAACTCTGTGAATGGAAGTCACACATCACAAAGCAGTTTCTCAGAAAGCTTCTTTCAGTTTTCTCTGAGGATATTTTCTTTTCACCATAACCCTCTACAGGCACAGAAATATCACCTGCTAATTCCCACAGGAACGAAGCAGCTAAGCGGCTTCTTGAGAGAAAGCTGTAACTCTGTGAGAGGAATTAACAGAACACTAAAAGGAGTTTGTCAGAATGCTTCTTTCCAGATTTCATCCTAAGGATGTTCCTTTTTCACCATAGCCCTCTATGGGCTAATCACTTTGCAAATTCACAAGAACTGTCTTAGCGAGCTTCTTGAGGGAAAGCTTCTAATAACTCTGTGAGATCATTTCACAGAACACACAAAGAAGTTTCTCCAAAAGCTTCTTTCTCTTTGTTAATAGAATGTTTCCTTTGGATCTATATTCTTCAGGAATCTAAATATCTGTTTGAGATTCCACAGAAATAAGGCTAGTAAAGAGATCCACCAAATACAGATGTCACTCTATGAGAGGAAGTCACACACGTTACAAAGGAGTTTCTCAGAAAGCTTCTTTCAGTTTTCTCAGGCATATTTTCCTTTTCACCATAGCCCTCTATGGGCTACAGAAATATCATTTCGCGAATTCCACAAGAACAGGCTTAGTGAAGCTGTGAAGAGAAAGCTGTAACACTGTGAGATGAATTAACAGAACACTAAGCTTTTTTCTCGGAAAGCTTCTTTCGAGTTCTCCATAGCCCTCTATGGGCTTCCAAATATCACTTTGCAAATTCCACAAGAACTGTCTTAGCGAGAGGCTTCTTGAAGAGAAAGCTTTAACTCTGTGAGATGATTTTGCAGAAAACAAAGAAGTTTCTCAAGCTTCTTTCTCTTTGTGATCGGATGATATTTCCTTTGGCCCTATAGTCTTCAAAGGGATCCGAAATATCAGTTCTCAGATTCCACAGAAATTAGGATAGCAAACAGATCCACAGTACAGATGTAATCCTGTGAGAGGAAGTCATACATCACAAGAACTCTCACAAAACTGCTTTCAGTTTCGTCTGAGGATATTTACTTTTTCACCATAGACTGCTATGGGCTTCCAAATATCAGTGTGCAAATTCCTCCAAGAACAGGCTTAGCGAACGGCTTCTTAGAGCTGTAACTCCATGAAGAATTAACAGAACACTAAGTGGTTTCTCCAAGCTTCTTTCCAGATTTCATCTGAGGATATTTCCTTTTTTTCACGGCCCAGCCCTCACGGGCAATATCACTTTGCAAATTCCATAAGAACAGGCTTAGCGAAAGTCTTCTTGAGGGGAAGCTGTAACTCTGTGAGTTGACTTCGCAGAACACAAAGTTTCTCAGAAAGCTTCTTTCTCTTTGTGATCGGAGGAGATTTCCTTTGGCCCTATAGTCTTCAAAGGGATCCGAAATATCAGTTCTCAGATTCCCACAGAAATAAGGCTAGCAAACAGATCCAGGAAATACAGATGTATCTCTGGCTGAGTGGAAGTCACACACATAAGAAAGCAGTTGTCAAGCTTCTTTCCAGTTTTTCTCGAGGATATTTTTCTTTCTCACCATAGCCCTCTGTGGGCTTCCAAACATCACGTTACCCAAATTCCCACAAGAACAGGCTTAGCAGAAAGTCTTCTTGAAGCTGTATCTCTGTGAGATGAATTCACAGAACGCTAAGCAGTTTCTCAGAAAGTTTCTTTCCACATTTCATCGAGGATATTTAAGTTTTCAACGTAGCCCTCTCGCGAGGTGCTCCCGAGAAATATCCTTAGAAAAATTCAGAAGAACAGGCTTGAGCGGTCTCTTTAGAGGAGAAAGCTGTAACTCTGTGAAGAGATGAATTCCAACAGAACACTAAACAGTTTCTCAAGCTTGTTTCGAGATTTCAGTTGAGGATATTTCCTTTTTCACCGTATCCCTCTGTGTAGGCATCAAATATCACTTTGCAAATTCACAAGAACTGGCTTAGAGAAAGGCTTCTTGAGGTTAAAGCTGCTCAACTCTGTGAGATGATTTCACAGAACACAAAGAAGTTTCTCAGAAGCTTCTTTTTTCTTTGTGATCGGAGGATATTTCCTTTGGCCTATAGTCTTCAAAGGGATCCGAAATATCCAGTTCTCAGATTCCACAGAAAAAGGCTAGCAAAGAGATCCACGAAATACAGATGTAACTCTGTGGAAGTCACACATCACAAAAAGTTTCTCAAGCTTCTTTCCATTTTTTCTCTGAGGATATTTTCTTTTCATGGCCCTCTATGGGCTTCCAAATATCACTTTGCAAATACCACAAGGACAGGCTTAGCGAGCGGCTTTTGAGAGAAATGCTGTAACTCTCTGAGATGAATTAACAGAACGCTAAGCAGTTTCTCAGAGCAACTCTTTCCAGGTATCTCAGGATATTTCCTTTCACCCATAGCCCACTCTATGGGCGTAAATCTCCACTTTCAAATTCCACAAGAACAGCAAAGGCTTGGCTGACGGCTTCTTGAGGGGAAAGCAATAACTCTGTGAGATAAATTAACAGAACACTAAGCAGTTTCTCAGAAAGCTTATTTCCAGTTTTTCATGTAAGGATATTTCTTTTTTCACCGTAGCCCTCTAAGGGCATCGAAATATCACTTTACCGTCTACAAGAACAGGCTTAGCGAAAGGCTTCTTGAGGGAAAGCTGTATTTTTGAGAGATGATTTCACAGAACACAAAGAAGTTTTTCAAGCTTCTTTCTCTTTGTAGATCGGAGGATATTTCCTTTTAGCCTACTCGTCTTCTAAAGGGATCCGAAATATCAGTTCTCAGATTCCCACAGAAATAGGCTAACCAAGTAGGTCCACGAAATACAGATGTAACTCAGTGATGGAAGTCACATATCATAGCAATTTCTCAGAAAGTTCTTTCCAGTTTTTCTCACAGGGATATTTTTCTTTCACCATAGCCCTCTAGAGCTTCCAAATATCACTTTGCAAATTCCACAAGAACAGGCTTAGCGAACGGCTTCTTGAGGGGAAAGCTTTAACTTTGTGAGATGAATTTACAGAACACTAAGCAGTTTCTCAGAAAGCTTCTTTCCAGATTTCATCTGAGGATATTTCCTTTTTCACCGTAGCCCTCTAAGGGCATCGAAATATCACTTTGCAAATTCCAGAAGAACAGGCTTCGTCAAAGGCTTCTTCAGGGGAAAGCTGTAACTCTGTGAGATGACTTCACAGAGCACAAAGAAGTTTCTCAGAAAGCTTCTTTCTTTTTGTGATCGGAGGATATTTCCTTTGGCCCTGTATTCTTCAAAAGGATCCGAAATATCAGTTCTCAGATTCCACAGAAATAAGGCTAGCAAACAGATCCACGAAATACAGATGTAACTCTGTGAGTGGAAGTCACACATCACAAAGCAGTTTATCAGAAAGCTTCTTTCCAGTTTTTCTCTAAGGTATTTTCTTTTTCACCATAGCTCTCTATGGGCTTCCAAATATTACGTTGCAAATTCCTCAGGAACAGGCTTAGTGAACGGCTTCTTGAGGTTAAAGCTGTAACACTATGAGATGAATTAACAGAACACTAAGCATTTTCTCAGAAAGCTTCTTTCCAGAGTTCATCTGAGGATATATCCTTTTTCACCGTAGCCCTCTAAGGGCATTGAAATATCACTTTGCAAATTCCACAAGAACAGGCTTAGCGAAAGGCTTCTTGAGGGGAAAGCTGCAACTCTGAGAGATGATTTCACAGAACACAAAGAAGTTTGTCAGAAAGTTTCTTTCTCTTTGTGATCGGAGGATATTTCCTTTGGCCCTATAGTCTTCAAAGGGATCCGAAATATCAGTTCTCAGATTCCACAGAAAGAAGGCTAGCACACAGGTCCACGAAATACAGATGTAACTCTGTGAGTGGAATTCACACATCACAAAGCAGTTTCTCAGAGAGCTGCTTTCCAGTTTTTCCTCAGGATATTTTCTTTTTCACCGTAGCCGTCTATGGGCATCGAAATATCACTTTGCGAATTCCTCAAGAACAGGCTTAGCGAACGGCTTCTTGAGGGGAAAGCTATAACTCTGTGAGGTGAATTAACGGAAAGCTAAGCAGTTTCTCAGAAAGATTCTTTCCAGATTTCATCTGAGGATATTTCTGTTTTCACCGTAGCCCTCTATGGTCATTGGAATATCACTAAGCAAATTCCACAGAACAGGCTTAGTGAAAGGCTTCTTGGGAGGAAAATGGTAACTGTGTGAGATTAATTAACAGAACACTAAGCAGTTTCTCAGAAAGCTTCTTTCCAGATTTCATCTGAGGATATTTTTCACTGTAGCCCCTATGGGCATTGAAATGACACTTGCAAATTCCACAATAACAGGCTTAGCGAAGGGTTCTTGAGGGGAAAGCTGTAACTCTGTGAGATGATATCACAGAACACAAAGAAGTTTCTCAGAAAGTTTTTTCTTTTATGCATCGGGAGGATATTTCCTTTGGCCCTAGTCTTTAAAGGGATCCTACATATCATCAGTTCTCAGGAACCACAGAAATAAGGCTAGCAAACAGATCCACGAAACAGAGATGTAACTCTGTGAGCGGGAAGTCACACATCACAAAGAAGTTTCTCAGAAAGATTTTTCCCAGTTTTTCTCCAAGTATATTTTCTTTTTTTTCACCATAGACCTCTATGGCTTCCCAAATATCACTTGCAAATTCTCAAGAACAGGCCTAGCGAACGGCTTCTTGAGGTGAAAGCTGTAACTCTGTGAGATGATTTTACAGAACACAAAGAAGTTTCTCAGAGCCTCAGGTTTCAGGATCGAGGATATTTCCTTTGTCTATAGTCTCTTAAAGGGATCTGGAATATCAGTTCTCAGATTCCACCAGAAATAAGACTAGCACAGAGATCCACGAAAGACAGATGTAACTCTGTGAGTGGGAAGTCACACATCACAAAGCAGTTTCAGAAAGCTTCTTTCCAGTTTTTCTCTGAGGATATTTTTCTTTTTCACCATAGCCCTATGGCTTCCAAATACTTTTGCAAATTCCACAAGAACAGGCTATAGTTTTAACGGCTCTCTTTGAGGGGAAAGGTAACTCTGTGAGATGAATTAACAGAACACTAAGCAGCTCTCAGAAAGCTCTTTCCAGTTTTCATCTGAGGATATTTTATTTTTCACAGTAGCCCTCTACTGGCATAGAAATATCACTTGCAAAATGCCAAGAACAGGCAAGGCTTAGCGAAAGGCTTGAGGGAAAAAGCTGTAACTCTGTGAGATGATTTCACAGAACACAAAGAAGTTTCAGTAGAAAGATTCTTCCCAGTTTTCCAAGGATATTTTCTTTTTCACCATAGACCTCTATGGGCTTCCAAATATCACTCTGTAAATTCCTCAAGAACAGGTGGCCTAGCTTAACCGCTTTGAGGAAAGCTGTAACTCTGTGAGAGACAGAACACACAAAGAAGTTTCTCAGAAAGCTTCTTTGTGTTTGTGATCGAGGATATTTCCTTGGCCCTATAGTCTTCAAAGGATCTGAAATATCAGTTCAGGGATTCCACATGAAATAACACTAGCACAGAGACTACTCCCACAGAGCAACCCCAGGAGGGAAGTCACACATCACAAAGCAGTTTCTCAGAAAGCTTCTTTTCCAGTTTTTCTCTGAGGATATTTCTTTTTCACCATAGCCCTATGGGCTTCCAACACTTCTCGCAAATTCCACAAGAACAGGCTTAGCTTAACGGCCTCTTGAGGGGAAAGCTGTAACTCTGTGAGATGAATTCACAGAACACTAAGCAGTTCTCAGAAAGCTTTTCCAGTTTTCATCTGAGGATATTTTATTTTTTCACAGTAGCCCTCTACGGCATAGAAATATCACTTTGCAAATGCCACAAGAACAGGCTTAGCTTAAAGGCTTCTTGAGGGGAGTTGTAACTCTGTGAGATGATTTCCCGCAGAACACAAAGAAGCTTTCAGAGCTTTTCTTTTGTGATCGGAGGATATTTCCTTTGGCCCTATAGTCTTCAAAGCAAGATCCTACATATCAGTTCTCAGAATCCACAGAAATAAGGCTAGGCAAATGATCCACGAACAGAGATAACTCTGTGAGTGGAAGTCACACACTACAAAGAAGTTTCTCAGAAAGCACTTTTCCCAGTTTTCCAAGTATATTTCTTTTTCACCATAGACTCTATGGGCTTCCAAATATCACTCCAGTAAATTCCTCAAGAACAGGCCTAGCTAACGGCTTTTTGAGGTGAAAGCTGTAACTCTGTGAGATGATTTTATAGAACACAAAGAAGCCGTTTTGTGCTTCTAGATCGATGATACTCGGGTCTCTATAGTCTTCAAAGGGATCTGAAATATCAGTTCTCATTTCCACAGAAATAAGGCTAGCACAGATCCACGAAACACAGATGTAACTCTGTGAGTGGAAGTCACACATCACAGCAGTTTCTCAGAAAGTTTTCCAGTTTTCTCTGAGGATATTTCACCATAGCCCCTATGGGCTTCCTAAATACTTTTGCAAATTCCACAAGAACAGGCTTAGCTTAACGGCCTCTTGAGGGAAAGCTGTAATCCTGTGAGATGAATTAACAGAACACTAAGCAGTTTCTCAGAAAGCTTCTTTCCAGTTTTCATCTGAGGATATTTTATTTTTCAGCAGTCTCTACGCATAGAAATACTTTGCAAATGCCACAAGAACAGGCTTTGAATAAAGGCTTCCTTCTTGAGGGGAAAGCTGTAACTCTGTGAGATGATTTCACAGAACACAAAGAAGTTTCTCAGAAAGCTTCTCTCTATTTCTAATCGGAGGATATTTCCTTTGGCCTTATAGTCTTCAAAGGGATCCGAAATATCAGTTCTGAGATTCCACAGAAATAAGGCTAGCACAACAGATCCACGAAATACAGATGTATCTCTGTGAGTGGAAGTCACACATTCAAAGCAGTTTCTCAGAAAGCTTCTTTCCAGTTTTTCTCCGAGGGTATTTTCTTTTTCACCATATCCCTCTATGGGCTTCCAAATATCATGTTGCAAAATCCACAAGAACAGGCTTAACGAACAGCTTCTTGAGGGGAAAGCTCTAATTCTGTGAGACGAATTAACAGAACGCTAAGCAGTTTCTCGGAAAGCTACTTTCCAGATTTCAACTGAGGATATTTCCTTTTTCACCCTAGCCCTCAATGGGCATCGAAATAACACTTTGCAAATTCCACAAGAACAGGATTCGCGATAGTCTTCTTGAGGGGAAAGCTGTAACTCTGTGAGATGAATTCACAGATCACTAAGAAGTTTCTCAGAAAGCTTCTTTATCATTTTGATCGTAGAAAATTACCTTTGGCCCTATAGTCTTCCAAGGGATCCGAAATATCAGTTCTCAGATTCCACAGAAATAAGGCTAGCAAAGAGGTCCACGAAATACAGATGTAACTCTGTGAGTGGAAGTCACACATCTCAAAGCAGTTTATCAGAGAGTTGCTTTCCAGTTTTTCCTCAGGATATTTTCTTTTTCACTATAGCCCTCTATGGGCTTCGAAATATCGCTATGCCAATTCCTCAAGAACAGGCTTAGCGAGTGGCTTCGTGCGGGGAAAGCTGTAACTCTAAGAGGTGAATTAATAGAACACGAAGCAGTTTCTCAGAAAGTTCCTTTCCGGATTTCATCTGAGGATATTTCCTTTTTCTCCGTAGCCCTTTATGGGCATTGAATTATCACTTTGCAAATTCCACAAGAACAGTCTTAGCAAAAGGCTTCTGGAGGGGAAAGCTGTAACTCTGTGAGATGAATTAACAGAACACTAAGCAGTTTCTCAGAAAGCTTCTTTCCAGATTTCATCTGAGGATATTTCCTTTTTCACCGTAGCCCTCTATGGGCATCGAATTATCACTTTGCAAATTCCACAAGAACAGGCTTAGCGAAAGGCTTCTTGAGGAGAAAAGCTGTAGCTCTGTGCGATGATTTCACAGAACACAAAGAAGCTTTCAGAAAAGCTTCTTTCATTTGTGATCGGAGGATATTCCCTTTGGCCCTATAGCCTTCAAAGGGATCTGGAAATATCAGTTCTCAGATTCCACAGAAACAAGGTTACTTAAACAGATCCATCTAAATACAGATGTAACTCTGTGAGTGGAAGTCACATCACAAAAGCACTTTTCAGAAAGCTTTTTCCAGTTTCTTTCTCTGAGGATATTTCCTTTTCACCGTGAAATCTCTATGGGCATCGAAATATCACTTTGCAGATTCCACAAGAACAGGCTTAGCGAACGGCTTCTTGAGGGGAAAGCTGTAACTCTGTGAGATGAATTAACAGAACACTAAGCAGTTTCTCAGAAAGCTTCTTTCCAGATTTCATGTGAGGATATTTACTTTTTCACCGTAGCCCTCTATGGGCATCGAAATATCACTTTGCAAATTCCACAAGAACAGGCTTAGTAAAAGGCGTCTTGAGGGAAAAGCTGTAACTCTGTGAGATGAATTCACAGATCACAAAGAAGTTTCTCAGAAAGCTGGTTTCCACTTTTCATCTGACGATATTTTCTTTTCCACCATAAGCCTCTAGGGTTTCCAAATATACCTTTGCAAATTCCACGTGAAAAGTCTTAGCGAACGGATTCTGGAGGGGAATGCTGTGACTATGTGACATGAATTCACAGAACACAGAGCAGTTTCTCAGAAAGCTTCTTTCCAGTTTTTATCTGAGGATATTTCCCTTTTCACCAAAGCTCTCCATGGGCTTCCAAATATCACGTTAGTAATTCCACAAGAAGAATCTTAGCGAAAGGCTTCTTGAGGGGAAAGCTGTAACTCTGTGAGATGAATTCACAGAACACAAAGAATTTTCTCAGAAAGCTTCTTTCTCATTTTGATCGGAGGATATTTCCTTTGTCCCTATAGTCTTCAAAGGCATCCGAATTATCAGTTCTCGATTCCACAGAAAAAAGGCTAGGAAACAGCTCCACGAAACACAGATGTAACTCCGTGAGTGGAAGTCACACATCACAAAGCACTTTCTCACAAAGCTTCTTTCCACTTTTTTCTGAGGATATTTTCTTGTCCAACATAGGCCTCTGTGGGCTTCCCAATATCCCTTTGCAAATTCAACAAAAACAGTCTTAGCGAACGGCTTCTGGAGGGGAACACTGTGACTCTGTGACATGAATTCCCAGAACACAGAGCAGTTTCTCAGAAAGCTTCTTTCCAGTTTTTATCTGAGGATATATTCTTTTTCCTCATAGCCCTCCAGGGGCTTCCAAATATCACTTTTCAAATTCCACAAGAAAACTCTTAGCAAAAGGCTGCTTGAAGGGAAAGCTGTAACTCTGTGAGGTGAATTCACAGATCACAAAGAAGTTCCTTAGAAAGCTTCTTTCTCATTTCTATCGGAGGATATTTCCTTTGGCCCTATAGTCCTCCAAGGGATTCGAAATATCAGTTCTCATATTCCACAGAAATAAGGCTAGCAAACAGCTCCCCAAAATACAGCTGTAACTCAGTGAGTGGAAGTCACACAGCACAAAGCAGTATCTCAGAAATCTTCTTTCCAGTTTTTATCTGAGGATATTTCCCTTTTCACCATAGCCCTCCATGGGCTTCCAAGTATCACTTTGCAAATTCCACAAGAACAGTCTTACCGAAAGGCTTTTTTAGGGGAAATCTGTAACTCTGTGAGATGAATTCACAGATCACAAGGAAGTTTCGAAGAAAGCTTCTTTCTCATTTTGATAGGAGGATATTTCCTTTGGCCCTATAGACTTCAAAGGAATCCGAAATATCAGTTCTCAGAATCCACAGAAATAAGGCTATCAAACAGCTCCACGAAATACAGCTGGAAATCAGTGAGTGGAAGTAACGCATCACAAAGCAGTTTCTGAGGAATCTTCTTTCCAGTTTTCATCTGAGGATATTAAATTTTTCACCACAGGCCTCTACGGGCTTCCAAAGATCCCTTTGCAAATTCCACAAGAACAGTCATAGCGAAAAGCTTCTTGTGGGGAAAGCTGTAACTCTGTGAGATGAATTCGCAGAACCCAGAGCAGTTTGTCAGAAATCTTCTTTCCAGTTTTATTCTGAGGATATTTCCCTTTTCACCATAGCCCTCCATGGGCTTCCAAATATCATTTTGCAAATTCCACAAGAACAGTGTTAGCCAAAGGCTTCTGGAAACGAAAGGTGTAACTCTGTGAGATGAATTCACAGATCACTAAGAAGTTTCTCAGAAAGCTTCTTTATCATTTTGAGCGTAGAAAATTACCTTTGGCCCTATAGTCTTCCAAGGGATCCGCAATATCAGTTCTCAGATTCCACAGAAATAAGGCTAGCAAACAGTTCCACGAAATACAGCTGTAACTCAGTGAGTGGAAGTCACACATCACAAAGCAGTTTCTCCGAAAGCTTCTTTGCAATTTTCATCTGAGGATATTTTCTTTTTCACCGTAGGCCTCTAAGGGCTTCCAAATATCCCTTTGCAAATTCCTCAAGAACAGTCTTACTGAACGGATTCTTGAGGTTAAAGCTGTAACTCTGTGAGATGAATTCACACAACATAGAGTAGTTTCTCTGAAAGCTTCCTTCCAATTTTTACTGAGGATATTTCCCTATTCACCATAGCCCTCCATGGGCTTCCAAATATCACTTTCGAAATTGCACAAGAACATTCTTATTGAAAGGCTTCTTGAGGGGAAATTTGTAACTCTGTGAGATGAATTCACAGATCACAGAGAAATATCTCAGAAAAATTCTTTCTCATTTCTATGGAGGATAATTCCTTGGAAACTATAGTCTTCCAAGGGATTCGAAATATCAGTTCTCAGATTCCACAGAAATAAGGCAAACCAACAGCTCCATGAAATACAGCTGAAAATCAGTGACTGGAAATCACCCATCACAAAGCAGTTTCTCAGAAAACTTCTTTCCAGTTTTCATCTGAGATATTTTCTTTTTCACCATAGGCCTCTATGGGCCTCCAAATATCCCTTTACAAATTCCACAGGAACAGTCTTTGCGAACGGCTTCAGGTGGGGAAAGCTGTAACTCTGTGAGATGAATTCACAGAAAACAAAGCAGTTTCTCAGAAAGCTTCTTTCCAGTTTTTATCTGAGAATATTTCCCTTTTCACCATAGCCCTCCATGGGCTTCCAAATATCAATTTGCAAATCCCTCAAGAACAGTCTTAGCGAAAGGCTTCTTGAGGCGAAAGCTGTTACTCTGTGAGATGAATTCACAGATTACAAGGAAGTTTCTCAGAAAGCATCTTTCTCATTTCTATCGGAGGATATTTTCTTTGCATTATAGTCTTCCATTTGTTCCGAAATATCAGATCTCAGATTCAACAGAAAAAAGGCTAACAAACACCTACATGAAACACAGCTGTAACTCAGATAGTGGAACTGACACATCACAAAGCCGTTGCTCAGAAAGCTTCTCTCCATTTTTTATCTGAGGATATTTTCTTTCCCACCATAGCCCTCCATGGGCTTCCAAATATCACTTTGCAAATTCCACAAGAACAGTCTTACCGAAAGGCTTTTTGAGGGGAAAGCTGTAACTCTGTGAGATGAATTTACAGATCACAAGGAAGTTTCTAAGAAAACTTCTTTCTCCTTTTGATGGGAGGATATTTCCTTTGGCCCTATAGACTTCAAAGGGATCCGAAATATCAGTTCTCAGAATCCACAGAAATAAGGCTCAGCAAACAGCTCCATGAAATACAGCTGTAACTAAGTGAGTGGAAGTTTCACATCAGAAAGAATTTTCTGTGAAAGCTTCTTTCCAGTTTTCATCTGAGGATATTAATTGTTTCACCATAGACCTCTATGGGTTTCCAAAGATCCCTTTGCAAATTCCACAAGAACAGTCATAGCGAACAGCTTCTGGAGGGTAAAGCTGTAACTCTGTGAGAAGAATTCACAGAACACAGAACAGTTTCTCAGAAAGCTTCCTTCCAGTTTTTGTCAAAGCATATTTCCCATTTCACCATAGTTCTCCATGGGGTTACGGAAATCAAAATATCCTGATATAAAAACTGGAAGGAATCTTTCTGAGACACTGCTTTGTGATCTGTGAATTCATCTCACAGAGTTACAGCTTTCCCTTCAAGAAGCCTTTCGCTAGGACGGCTCTTGTGGAATTTGAAAAGTGATATTAGGAAGCCCATAAAGGGCTATGATGAAAAAGAAAATATGGTCAGATAAAAACTGGAAAGAAGCTCTCTGAGAAACTGCTTTGGGATGTGTGACTTCCACTCACTTAGTTACAGCTGTATTTCGTGGAGCTGTTTTCTTTCCTTATTTCTCTGGAATCTGAGAACTGATATTTCGGATCCCTTGGAAGACTATAGGGTTAAAAGAAATATCCTCCAATAGAAAAGAGAAAGAAAATTACTGAGAAACTTATTTGTGATCTGTGAAATCATCTCACATAGTTACAGCTTTCCCCTCAACAAGCCTTTTGCTAATACTGTTCTTGTGGAAATGGCAAAGTGATATTTGGAAGCCCATGGAGGTCTATGGGGAAAAAGAAATATCCTAAGATAAAAACTGGAAAGAAGCTTTCTGAGAAACTGATTTGTGTTCTGTGAATTCATCTCACAGAGTTACAGCTTTCCCCTCAAGAAGCCGTATGCTAAGACTATTCTTGTGGAGTTTGGAAAATGATATTTGGAAGCCCCTAGAGGGCTATGGTGAAAAAGACAATATCCTCAGATAAAAACTGGAAAAAGCTTTCTGAGAAACTGCTTTGTGATGTGTGACTTACACTCACTGAGTTACAGCTATATTTCGTGGAGCTGTTTGCTAGCCTTATTTCTGTGGAATCTCACAATTGATATTTCGGATCCCTTGGAAGAATGTAGGGCCAAAGGATATATCCTCCAATAGAAATAAGAAAGAAGCTTTCTGAGAACCTTCTTTGTGATCTGTAAATTCAACTCACAGAGTTACAGCATTCCCCTCAAGAAGCGTTGCGCTAATTCTGTTCTTGTGGAATTTGCAAAGTGAAATTTGGAAGCCCATGGAGGGCTATGGGGAAAAAGAAAATATTCTCAGATAAAAACTGGAAAGAAGTTTTCTGAAAAACTGCTTTGTGTTGAATGAATTCATCTCACAGTGTTACACCTTTCCCCTCAAGAAGCCGTTCGCTAAGACTCTGTTTGTGGAATTTGTAAAGTGATATTTGGAAGCCCAGAGAGGGCTATGGTGAACGAGAAAATATCCTCAGATAAAAACTGGAAAAAAGCTTTCTGAGAAACTGCTTTGTGATGTGTGACTTCCACTCACTGAGTTACAGCTGTTATTCGTGGAACTGTTTGCTAGCTTATTTCTGTGTAATCTGAGAACTGATATTTCAGATCCCTTTGAAGACTATAGGGCCAAAGGAAATATCCTCTGATAGAAATGAGAAAGAAGCCTTCTGAGAAACTTCTTAGTGATCAGTGAATTCATCTCACAGAGTTACAGCTTTCCCCTCAAGAAGCCTTTCACTAAGACTGTTCTTGTGGAATTTGCAAAGTGATATTTGGAAGCCCATGGAGGGCTATGGGGAATAAGAAAATATCCTCAGATAAAAACTGGAAAGAAGGTTTCTGAGAAACTGCTCTGTGTTCTGTGAATTCATCTCACAGAGTTACAGCTTTGTCTTCAAAAAGCCTTTTGCTATGACTGTTCTTGTGGTATTTGCAAAGTGATATTTGAAAGCCCATGGAGGGCTATGGGGAAAAGAAATATCCTGAGATAAAAACTGGAAAGAAGCTTTCTGAGAAACTGCTTTGTGTTCTTTGAATTTATCTCACAGAGTTACAGCTTTAACCTCAAGAAGCCGTTCGATAAGCCTGTTCTTGTGGAATTTGCAATGATATTTGGAAGCCCATTGAGGAATTTTGTGAAAAAGAAAATATCCTCAGATAAAAACTGGAAACAAGTTTTCTGTGAAACTGCTTTGTGATATGGACTTCCACTCACTGAGTTACAGCTGTATTTCGTGTAGCTGTTTGCTAGCCTGATTTCTCTGGAATCTGAGAACAGATATTTTGGATCCCTTGGAAGACTATAGGGCCAAAGGAAATATGCTCCGATAGAAATGAGAAAGAAGCTTTCTTAGAAACTTCTTTGTGATCTGTGAATTCATCTCACAAAGTTACAGCTTTCCCCTCAAAAAGCCTTTCACTAAGATGCTTCTTCTGTAATTTGCAAAGTGATATTTGAAAGCCCATGGAGGGCTATGTGGAAAAATAAAGTATCCTCAGATAAAAACTGGAAAGAAGACTTCTGAGAAACTGCTTTGTGATGTGTGACTTCCACTCACTGAGTTACAGCTGTTATTCGTGGATCTGTCTGCTAGCCTGATTTCTGTGGTTCTGAGAACTGATATTTTGGATCCCTCGGAAGACTATAGGGCCTAAGGGAATATCCTCCGATACAAATGAAAAAGAAGCTTTCTAAGAAACTTCTTTTTGATCTGTGAATTCATCTCACAGAGTTACAGCTTTCCCCTCAAGAAGCCTTTTGCTAAGACTGTTCATGTGGAATTTTTAAAGTTATATTTCGAAACCCATGGAGGGCAATGGGGAAAAAGAAGATATCCTCAAATAAAAACTGGAAAGAAGCTTTCTGGGAATCTGCCTTGTGGTCTATGAATTCATGTCACAGAGTTACACCTTTCCCCTCAAGAAGCCTTTCGCTAAGATTGTTCTTGTGGAATTTGCAAAGTGATATATCGAAGCTCATGGAGGGCTTTGGGGAAAAAAAATCCTCAGATAAAAACTGGAAAGAAGCTTTCTGAGAATCTGCTTTGTGTTCTGTGAATTCATCTTACAGAGTTACAGCTTTCTCCTCAAGAAGCCGTTCGCTAAGAATGTTCTTTTGGAATTTGTAAAGTGATATTTGGAAGCCCATAGAGGGCTAAGGTCAAAAAGAAAATGTCCTCAGATAAAATCTGGAAAGAAGCATTCTGAGAATCTGCTTTGTGATGTGTGACTTCTAGTCACTTAGTTACAGCTGTTATTTGTGGAGCTGTTTGCTAGCCTTATTTCTGTGGAATCTGAGAACTGATATTTCGGATCCTTTGGAAGACTATAGGGCCAAAGAAAATATCCTCCGATAGAAATGAGAAAAAAGCTTTCTGAGAAACTTCTTTCTGATCTGTGAACTCTTTCGCACCACTAGGCCTGCCTTACAAGAGACCCTGAAGGAAGCACTAAACGTGGAAAGGAACAACCAGTACCAGCCATTGAAAAAACATGCCAAAATGTAAAGACCATTGAGGCTAGGAAAAAACTGCATCAACTAACGAGCAAAATAACCACTTAATATCATAATGGCAGGATCAAGTTCACACATAACAATATTAACCTTAAATGTTAATGGACTAAATGCTCCAATTAAAAGACACAGACTGGCAAACTGAATAAAGACTAATGACCCATTACTGTGCTGTATTCAGGAGACCCATCTCACACGCAGAGACATACATAGGCTCAAATAAAGGGATGGAGGAAGATTTCATCACTAAGCAAATGGAGAACAAAAAAGCAGGGCTTGCAACACTCAGTCTCTGGTGTAAACAGACTTTAAAACCATCAAAGATCAAAGAGACAAAGAAGGCCATTACATAATGGTAAAGGATCAATTCAACAGGAAGAGCTAACTATCCTAAATATATATGCACCCAATACAGTGAAGAGCACTCCATAGATTCATAAAGCAAGTCCTTAGAGACTTATTAAAGAGATTCTTAGACTCCCATACAATAATAATGGGAGACTTCAACACTCCACTGTCAACATTAGACAGACTCAACGACAGAAAAGTTTACAAGGATATCCAGGAATTGAACTCATCTCTCTGCAGCAAGCAGACCTAATAGACATCTATAGAATCCTCCAATTCCAAATCAACAGAATATATTCTTCAGCACCACATCGTACTTACTCCAAAATTAATCATATAATTGGAAGTAAAGCACTCCTCAGCAAATGTACAAGAACAACAGAAATTATAACAAACTGTCTCAGACCACAGTGCAATCAAACTAGAACTCAGGACTAAGAAACTCAATCAAACCGTTCAACTACATGGAAACTGAACAACCTGCTCTGAATGACTACTGAGTACATAACGAAATGAAGGCAGAAATAATGAAGTTCTTTGGAAACCAATGAGAACAAAGATACAACATACCAGAATCTCTGGGACACATTTAAAGCAGTGTGTAGAGGGAAATTTATAGCACTAAATGCACACCAAGAGAAAGCAGGAAAGATCTAAAATTGACACTCTAACATCACACAATTAAAAGAACTAGAAAAGCAAGAGCAAACACATTCGAAAGCTAGCAGAAGGCAAGAAATAACTAAGATCAGAGCAGTAAACTGAAGGAGATAGAGACACAAAAAAACCTCCAAAAATCAATGAATCCAGGAGTTGGTTTTGAAAGATCAACGAAATTGACAGACCATTAGCAAGACTAATAAAATAGAAGAAAAACAGAGAAGAATCAAATCGACACAATTAAAAATGATAAAGGATATCACCACCAACCCCACAGAAATACAAACTACCATCAGAGAATACTATAAACACCTCACGCTAAATAAACTGGAAAATCTAGAAGAAATGGATAATTTCCTGACACTTAAGCTCTTCCAAGACTAAACCACAGGAAGAAGTTGAATCCCTGAATAGACTAACAGCAGGCTCTGGAAATTGAGGCAATAATTAATAGCCTACCAACCAAAAAGTCCAGGACCAGATGGATTCACAGCTGAATTTACCAGAGGTACAAGAAGGAGTTGGTACCATTCCTGAAACTATTCCAATCAATAGAAAAAGAGGGAACTTCCCTAACTCATTTTTATGAGGCCAACATCATCCTGATACCAAAGCCTGGCAGAGATTATTAACAAAAAAAAAGAGAATTTTAGACCAATATCCCTGATGAACATCGATGCAAAATCCTCAATAAAAAATACTGGCAAAACCGGATTCAGCAACACATCAAAAAAGCTTATCCACCATGATCAAGTGGGCTTCATCCCTGGATGCAATCCTGGTTCAACATTTGCAAATCAATAAACATAATCCAGCATTGGCAAACAGAACCAAAGACAAGAACCACATGATTATCTCAATAGATTTAAGAAAAAGGCTTTGACCAAAAATTCAACAGCCCCTTCATAAAACGCCAATAAATTCGGTATTGATGGAACGCACTCAAAATAATAAGAGCTATTTATATAAACCCACAGCCAATATCATACTGAATGGGCAAAACTGGAAAAAATTCCCTTTGAAAACTGGCATTAAGACAGGGATGCCCTTCACCACTCCTATTCAACATAGTGTTGGAAGTTCTGGCTAGGGCAATTAGGCAAGAGAAAGAAATCAGGGTATTTAGTTAGGAAAAGAAGAAGTCAAATTGTCCTTACTTGCAGATGACATGATTGTATATTTAGAAAACCCCATTGTCTCAGCTCAAAATCTCCTTAAGCTGATAAGCAACTTCGGCAAAGTCCAGGATACAAAATTAATGTGCAAAAATCACAAGTATTCATATACACTAGTAACAGACAAACAGAGAGCCAAATCATGAATGAACTTCCATCCACAATTGCTTCAAAGAGAAAAAATACCTAGAATCCAACTTACAAGGGATGTAAAGGACCTCTTCAAGGAGAATCCATAAACCACTGCTCAGTGAAATAAAAAGAGGACACAAACAAATGGAAGAACATACCATGCTCATGGATAGGAAGAATCAATATCGTGAAATGGCCATACTGCCTAAGGTTATTTATATTCACGCCATCCCCATCATGTTACCAATGAGCTTCTTCAGAATTGAAAAACTGCTTTAAAAATTCATATGGAACCAAAAAGAGCCCGCATCTCCAAGACAATCCTAAGTCAAAAGAACAAAGCTGGAGGCATCACGCTACCTGACTTCAAACTATACTACAAGGCTACGGTAACTAAAACAGCATGGTACTGGTACCAAACAGAGATATAGACCAATGGAATAGAACAGAGTCTCAGAAATAATACCTTCACATCTACAGCCATCTGATCTTTGACAAACCTGAGAGAAACAAGAAATGGGTAAAGGATTCCTATTTAATAAATGGTGCTGGGAAAATTACAGCTAAGTAGAAAGCTGAAATCGGATCCTTCTCCTTACTTCATACGGTACCAATTCAAGATGGATTAGAGACTTCTAAATTTTAGACCTAATACTCATAAACCTATAAGTATCCGGCAACAATAACAATAATAATCGCGAAGACTCGCCCAAACACCAAAGCCGCACCACAAATGACCACAACCAAAGAGCCGCACAAGCAAAGAAACTACCATCAGAGCGGAAACAGCAAACCTGCTAAATGTATAAGTACCCTGCACCCAACACCCGAAAAGGGCCATATCCAGAACCTACAAAGAACTCCAACAAATTTTACAAGAAAAACAAACAACCCTTGATCAAAAAAGTGGGCAAAGGATATGAAACAGACATTTCTCAAAAAGAAGACATCCATACAGCCAACAGACATATGAAAAAAATGCTCATCTTCACTGGCCATCAGAGGAATGCAAATCAAAAACCACAATGAGATACTCATCTCACACCAGTGCTAGAATGGCTTATCATGAAAAGTCAGGAAACAACAGGTGCTGGAGAGGATGGAGAACAGGAACACTTTTACACTGTTGGTGGATTGTAGCAGCTCAACCAATATGGAAAAGAGTATTCCTCAAGGATCTAGAACAAGATGTACCATATGACCCAGCCATCCCATTATTCGGGTATATACCCAAAGATTATAAATTATGCTGCTATAAAGACACATGCACACGATGTTTGCTGCAGCACTATTCACAATAAAGACTTGGAATCAACCCAAATGTCCATCAGTGACAGAGTGGGATTAAGAAAATGTGGCACATATACAGATTGAATACTATGCAAGCTACAAAAAGGATGAGTTTGTGTCCTTTGTAGGGGACATGGATGCAGTTAGAACCATCATTCTTAAGCAAACTATCACAAGAACAGAAACTGCAAACACCGCGATGTTCTCACCTGCTAGGTGGAACTGAACAATGAGATCACTTGGACTGAGGAAGGGGAATATCACACACCGGCCTATCATGGGGAGGGGGAGGATTGCATTGGGAGTTATACCGATGTAAAATGACCAGTTGATGGGTGCCGACCAGTTGATGGGTGCAGCACAAAAACATGGCACAAGTATACATATGTAACAACCTGCACGCTATGCACATGTACCCTAGAACTTAAAGTATAATAATAATAAATAAATTTTTTTTAAAAAAGCCTTTCGCTAAGACTGTTCTGGTGATTTGCAAAGTGTCATTTGGAAGCCATGGAGGGCTATGGGGAAAAAGGAAATATCCTCAGATGAAAACTGGAAGGAAGCTTTCTGAGAAACTGCTTTGTGTTCTGTGAATTCTTCTAACAGAGTTACAGCTGTATTTCGTGGAGCTGTTTGCTTGCCTTATTTCTGTGGAATCTGAGAACGGATATTTCGGATCTCTTGGAAGACTATAAGGCTGAAGGAAATCTCCTCCGATTGAAATGAGAAGGAAGCTTTCTGAGAAACTTATTTGTGATCTGGGAAATCATCTCACAGTGTTATAGCTTTCCCCTCAAGAAACCTTTCGCTAAGACTGTTCTTGTGGAATTTGCAAAGTGATATTTGGAAGCCCATGAAGGGCTATGGGGAAAAAGAAAGAATCCTCAAATAAAAACTGGAAAGAAGCTTTCTGAGAAACTGCTTTGGGGTCTGTGAATTCATCTCACAGAGTTACAGCTTTCCCCTCAAGAAGCCGTTTGTTAAGACTGTTCTTGTGCAATTTGCAAAGGGATATGTGGAAGCCAATAGAGGGCTAAGGTGAAAAAGAAAATATCCTCAGATAAAAAGTGGAAAGAAGCTTTCTGAGAAACTGCTTTGTGATGTCTCACTTCCACTCACTGAGCTACAGCTGTGTTTGCTGGAGCTGTTTGCTAGCCTTATTTCTGTGGAATCAGAAAACTGATATTTCGAATCCCTTGGAAGACTATAGGACCAAAAGAAATATCCTCCGATAGAAATGAGAAAGAAGCTTTCTGAGAAACTTCTTTGTGATCTGTGAATTCATCTCACAGAGTTAGAGCTTTCCCCTCAAGAAGCCTTTCCTTAAGACTGTTATTGTGGAATTTGCAAAGTGATATTTGGAAGTCCATGGAGCGTTATGGGGAAAAAGAAAATATCATCAGATAAAAACTGGAAAGTAGCTTTCTGAGAAAATGCTTTATGTTCTGTGAAATCATCTGACAGAGTTACAGCTTTCCCCTCCAGAAGCCGTTCGCTAAGACTGTTCTTGCGGAGTTAGTAAAGTGATATTTGGAAGCACATAGTGGGCCATGGTGAAAAAGAAGATATCCTCAGATCAAAACTGGAAAGAAGCTTTCTGAGAAACTGCTTTGTGATGTGTGACTTCCACTCACTGAGTTACAGCTGTATTTCGTGGAACTGTTTGTTAGCCTTATTTCTGTGGAATCTGAGAACTGATATTTCGGATCCCTTGGAATACTATAGGTCCAAAGGAAATATCCTCCGATAGTAATGAGAAAGAAGCTTTCAGAGAAACTTCTTTGTGATCTGTGAATTCATCTCACAGAGTTACAGCTTTCCCCTCAAGAAGCCTTTCACTAAGACTTTTCCTGTGAAATTTCCAAAGTGATATTTGGAAGCCCATGGAGGGCTATGTGGAAAAAGAAAATATCCTCAGATAAAAACTGGAAAGAAACTTTCAGAGAAACTGCTTTGTGATGTGTGACTTCCACTCACTGAGATACAGCTGTATTTCGTGCAGCTACTTGCTAGGCTTATTTCTGTGGAATCTGGGAACAGATATTTCGGATCCCTTGGAAGACTATAGGGCCAAAGCAAATATCCTCTGATAGAAATGACAAAGAAGCTTTTTGAGAAACTTCTTTGAGATCTGTGAATTGATCTCACAGAGTTACAGCTTTCCCCTCAAGAAGCCTTTTACTATGACAGTTCTTGTGGAATTTGCAAAGTGATATTTGGAAGCCCATGGAGTGCTATGCGGAAAAAGAAAATATCCTCAGATGAAAATTCAAAGGATGCTTTCTGAGAAACTGCTTTGTGTTCTGTGAATTCATCTCACAGAGTTACACCTTTCTCATCAAGAACCCATTCGCTAAGACTGTTCTTGTGGAATCTGTAAGGTGATATTTGGAAGCCCATAGAGTGCTATGGTGAAAAAGAAAATATTCTCAGATAAAAACTGGAAAGAAGCTTTCTGAGGAACTGCTTTGTGATGTGTTACTTCCAGTCACTGAGTTACAGCTGTATTTCTTGGACATGCTTCGTAGCCTCATTTCTGTGGATTTGAGAACTTATATTTCGAATCCCTTAGAAGACTTCAGAGCCAAACGGAATATCCTCCGATAGAAATGTGAAAGATGCTCTCTGAGAAACTTCTTTGTAATCTGTGAATTCATGTCACAGAGTTCCAGCTTTCCCCTCAAGAAGCCTTTCACTAAGACGGTTCTTGTGGAATTTGCAAAGTGATATTTGGAAGCCCATGGAGGGTTATGGGGAAAAAGAAATATCCCCAGATAAAAACTGGAAAAAAGCTTTCTGAGAGACTGCTTTGGGTTCTGTGAATTCATCTCACGGAGTTACAGCTTTCCACTCAAGAAGCCGTTCGCTAAGACTGTTCTTGTGTTATTTACGAAGTGATATTTGGAAGCCCATAGAGGGTTAGGGTGAAAAGAAAATATCCTCAGATAAAAAATGGAAAGAAGCTTTCTAAAATGCTGCATTGTGATTGATGAATTCCACTCACTGATTTACATCTGTCCTTCATGGTGCTGTTAGCTAGCCTCATTTCTGTGGAATCTGAGAACTGATATTTCGGATCCCTTGGAAGACTATAGGGCCAAAGGAAATATCCTCCAATAGAAATGAGAAAGAAGCTTTCTGAGAAACTTCTTCGTGATCTGTGAATTCATCTCACAGTGTTACAGCTTTCCCTCAAGAACCTTTTCGCTAAGACTTTTCTTGTGGAATTTGCAAAGTGATATTTGGAAGCCCGTGGAGGGCTATGGGGAAAAACAAAATATGCTCAGATAAAAATTTCAAAGAAGCTTTCTGAGAAACTGCTTTGTGATGTGTGACTTCCACTCACTGAGTTACAGCTGATATTCGTGGAGCTATTTTCTAGCCTTATTTCTGTGGAATCTGTGTAGAGATATTTTGGATCCCTTTGAAGACTATCAGGCCAAAGGAAATCTCCGATACAAATGAGAAAGAAGCTTTCTGAGAAACTTCTTTGTGATCTGTGAATTCATCTCACAGAGTTACAGCTTTCCCCTCAAGAAGAATTTGGCTAAGCCTCTTCTTGTGGAATCTGCAAAGTGATATTTGGAAGCCCATGTAGGGATAAGGGGAATAAGAAAATATTCTCAGATAAAAACTGGAAAGAAGCTTTCCTAGAAACTGCTTTCTGTTCTGTGAATTCATCTCAGAGAGTTACAGCTTTCTCCTCAAGAAGCCGTCCGTTAAGCCTGTTTTTGTGGAATGCGCAAAGTGATATTTGGAAGCCCATAGAGGGCTAGGGTGAAAAAGAAAATATCCTCAGAGAAAAACTACAAAGAAGCTTTCTGAGAAACTGCTTTGTGATGTGTGACTTCCACTCACAGAGTTACATCCGTATTTCGTGGATCTGTTTCCTAGCCTTATTTCTGTGGAATCTGAGAACTGATATTTCGGGTCCATTTGAAGACTATGGGGCCAAAGGAAATATCCTCCATCAACAAAGAGAAAGAAGCTTTCTGAGAAACTTCTTTGTGTTCTGTGAAATCATCTCACAGCGTTACAGCTTTCCCCTCAAGAAGCCTTTCGCTAAGACTGTTCTTGTGGAATTTGCAAAGTGATATTTCGATGCCCATAGACGGCTACGGTGAAAAAGGAAATATCCTCAGATGATATCTGGAAAGAAGCTTTCTGACAAACTGCTTAGTGTTCTGTTAATACATCTCACAGAGTTACAGCTTTCCCCTCAAGATGCCGTTCGCTAAGCCTGTTCCTGTGGAATTTGCAAAGTGATAGTTAGATGCCCATAGAGGGCTATGGTGAAAAAGAAAATATCCTCAGAGAAAAACTGGAAAGCAGCTTTCTGAGCAACTGCTTTGTGATGTGTGACTTCCACTCACAGAATTACATCTCTATTTCGTGGATCTATTTGCTAGAATTATTTCTGTGGACTCTGAGAACTGATATTTCGGATCCATTTGAAGGCTATAGGCCCAAAGGAAATATTTTCCGATAACAAAGAGAAAGAAGCTTATTGAGAAACTTCTTTGTGTTCTGTGAAATCATCTCACAGAGTTACAGCTTTCCCCTCAAGAAGCCTTTTGCTAAGCCTGTTCTTGTGGAATTTTAAAAGTCATATTTCGATGACCATAGAGGGCTATGGTGAAAAAGGAAATATCCTCAGATGAAATCTGGAATGAAGCTTTCTGAGAAACTACTTTGTGATGTGTGACTTCCACACACAGAGTTACATCTGTACTTCGTGGATCTGTTTGCTAACCTTATTTCTGTGGAATCTGAGAACTGATATATCGGATTCCTTTGAAGACTGATGGGCCAAAGGAAATATCCTCCGATAACAAAGAGAAAGAAACTTTCTGAGAAACATCTTTGTGTTCTGTGAAATCATCTCACAGAGTTACAGCTTTCCCCTCAAGAAGCCTTTCACTAAGCCTGTTCTTGTGGAATTTGGTAAACTGATATTTCGAAGGAACACAGAGGGAGGCGTGAAAGGAAATATCTCAGATGAAATCTGGAAAGAAGCTTTCAGAAACTGCTTAGTGTTCTGTGAAATCATCTCACATTAAAGTTAAAGCATTCCCTCAAGAAGCCGCTAAGCCTGTTTGGTGGAATTCGCAGTGATATTTGGAAGCCCATAGAGGGATATGATGAAAAGGAAAATATCCTCAGAGAAAACTGGAAAGAAGCTTTCTGAGAAACTGTTGAGATCGCGGTGACTTCCATCACAGAGTTGGTTACATCTGTATTTCGTGGATCTCTCTTTGCTAGCCTTATTTCTGTGGGATTCTGAGAATAGATATTTCGGATCCCTTTGAAGACTATAGGGCCAAAGGAAATATCCGATAACAAAGAGGAAGAAGCTTCTGAGAAACTTCTTTGTAATTCCCAGGAAATCATCTCACAGTTACAGCTTTCCTTCCTGAAGCCTTCGCTAAGATAGTGCTTGTGGAATTGGCAAAGTGATATTTGGAATCCCATAGAGGCTACGTGAAAAGGAAATATCCTCAGATGAAATCTGAAATGTTTTCTGAGAAACTGGTTAGTGTTCTGTTAATTCATCTCCCAGAGTTACAGAATTGGCCAAGAAGACGCTAAGGCTGTCCTTCTGAATTTGTAAAGTGATATTTGAAGCCTATAGAGGGCTATGGTGAAAAGAAAAATATACTCAGAGAAAAACTGGAAAGAAGCTTTGTGAGAAACTGCTTTGTGATGTGACTTCCACTCACAGAATTACATCTGTATTTCGTGGATCTGTTTACTAGCCTTATTTCTGTGGAATCTGAGAACTGATATTTCGGATCCCTTTGAAGACTATAGGCCAAAGCAAATATCCGATAACAAAGACAAAGAAGCTTGGTAAAACTTCATGTATTCTGTGAAATCATCTCAAAGAGTTACAGCTTCCTCAAGAAGCCTTGGTTTAGCCTGTTCTGTGTAATTTGCAAGTGATATTTCTCGGCTCATAGAGGGCTACGGGTGAAAAAGGGGAAATGTCCTCAGATGAAATTGGAAAGAAGCTGAGAAACGCTTTAGTGCCTGCTACTTCATCTCACAGAATTACAGCTTTCCCCTGAAGAAACCGGGCCGCTAAGCCTGTTCTGAGGAATTAAAAAGGGATGATTG
This sequence comes from Papio anubis, assembly GCF_008728515.1. NCBI lineage: Eukaryota > Metazoa > Chordata > Mammalia > Primates > Cercopithecidae > Papio > Papio anubis. The sequence continues at coordinate 66,246 of NW_022163923.1, forward strand.
AAGCACGAGGGGCTATGGTGAACAGGAAAATATCCTCAGAGAAAAGATGGAAAGAAGCTTGAGAACTGCTTTGTGATGTCTGGACTTCCACTCACAGAGATATATCTATATTTCTGTGGATCTCTCATAGTCTTTTTCTGTGGAATTCGGAGAACAGATATTTCGATCCCTTTGAAGACTACAGGGCCAAAGAAATTATCCTCCCATAACAAAGAGAAAGAAGCTTGAGAAACTTGATGAAATTCTTACAGGAACATCTCACAGAGTTACAGCTTCCCTCAAGAACTCTTTCGCTAAGACAGTTCATCTGGAATTCTAAAGTGATATTTGGAACTCGCTAGAGGGCTATGGGTGAAAAGAAAATATCCCGAGAAACCGGAAAGAAGCTTGAGAAACTGCTTTGTGATGTGTGATCAATTGCCAGAGTTACATCTGCATTTCGTGGATCTCTTTGCTAGCCTTTTTTTTAGAACCCGAGAACTGATATTTCTGGATCCCTTAGCACTTGTGGTCAAAGGAAATATCCTCCGATAACAAAGAGAAAGAAGCTTGACAATGTTCTTTTGTGTTCTAGAACCATCTCACAGAGTTACAGCCTCCCTCAAGAAGCCTTCACTAAGCCTGTTCTTGTGAGTTTGCAGTTATATTTCATGACCATAGAGTGCTAATGGTGAAAAAGGAAATATCCTCAGATGAAATCTGAGAAGCTTTGAGAAACTGCTATGTTGTGTTAATTCATCTCACAGAGTTGCAGGATTGCCCCTCAACAAGCCGCTTTGGTAAGTCCTTCTTTGTGGAATTCGCGAAAGGGATATTTGGAAGCCCATATAGAGGGGCTAAGTGGTGAAAAGAAAAATGTCCTCATGAGAAAAACTGGAAAGAAGCTTGAGTAACTGCTTTGTGATCGTGACTTCCACTCACAAGTTACATCTGTATTTCAGATCTTTGCTAGCCTTTATTCTGTGGAATCTGAGAAAGGATACTTCTCGATCCCTTTGAAGACTATAGGCCAAAGGAAATATCCTCTGATAACTAAGATAAGGAAGCTTTCTGAGAAGCTTTGTGTTCTGTGAAATATCTCACAGAGTTACAGCTTTCCCCTTCAAGAAGCCTTCACAAGACAGTTCTTGTGGAATTCTAAAGTGATATTTGGAAGCCCATGAGGGTCATGGTGAAAGGAAAAATATCCTCAGAGAAAAACGTGAAAGAAGCTTGAGAAAAATGCTTTTGTGATGTGTGAGTTACACCTCACAGTGTTACATCTGTGTTTCGTGGATCTCTTTGCTAGCCTTATTTTTGTGGGAATCTGAGAACAGATATTTCGTGATCCCTTTGAAGTCTTTAGGGCTGTTGAATGTCCAATCCATCACAAAGAGAAAGAAGCTTTCTATAAACAATTTGTGTTCTGTGAAATCATCTCACAGAGTTACAGCTTTCCCCTCAAGAAGCCTTTCGCTAAGACAGTTCCTGTGGAATTTTGCAAGTGATATGTGGAAGCCCATAGAGTGGCCAATACGGTGAAAAGGAAATATGATCAGATGAAAACTCGAAAAGACGCTTTCTGGGAAACTGCTTAGTGTTCTGTTAATTCATCTCACAGTGTTACTGATTTCCTCAAGAAGGCCAAGCCTGTTCCTCTGGACCAGAAAGGATATTTCGAAGGCCATAGAGTTCTTGGTGAAAAAGATAATATCCTCAGAGAAAACTGAAAGAAGCTTGGAGAAACTGCTTTTAGATGTGACTTCCACTCACAGAGTTACATCTGTATTTTGGGGATCGCTTTATCCTTATTTCTGTGGAATCTGAGAACAAATATTTCGATCCCTTTCAAGACTATAGGGCCAAAGGTGATATCCTCCCGATAACAAAGAGAAAGAAGCTTTCTGAGAAATCCTCTTTGTGTTCTGTGAAATCATCTCACAGTTATAGCTTTCCCCTCAAGAAGTCGTTGGCTAAGACAGTTCTTGGGGAATTTGCAAGTGATATTTGGAAGCCCATAGATGGCTATGGTGAAAAAGATATATCCTCAGATGAAAAACTCAACAGAAGCTTTCATAAACTGCTTAGTGTTCTGTTAATTCATTCACAGAGTTACAGCTTCCCATCGAGAAGCCGGCCACAAACCTGTTCTTGTGGAATTCAGTGATATTTGAAGCCCATGAGGGCTTCATTGAAAAGAAAATATCCTCAGAGAAAAACTGGAAAGAAGCTTTCTGGAGAAACTGCTTTGTGATGTGTGACTTCCACTCACAGAGTTACATCTGTATTTCAAAGATCTCTTTCCTAGCCTTATATCTAGAATGGAGAACAGATACTGGATCCTGAAGACTATAGGGCCAAAGAAATATCCTCCGATAACAAAGAGAAAGAAGCTTTCTGACAATCTTTTTGTGTTCTGAGAAATCATCTCAATAGAGTTACAGCTTTCCCTGAAGAAGCCTTTCGCTAAGCCTGTTCTTGTGGAATTTGCAGTTATATCGGGAAGGACCACAGAGGGCTACGAAAAAGGAAATATCCTCAGATGAAATCTGAAAGAAGCTTTCAGAAACTGCTTAGTTTGTTAATTCATCTCAATAGAGTTACAGCTTTTCCTCAAGAAGTCATTCTCACGCCTGTCCTTGTGGAATTCTCAAGTAGTGATATTTGGAAGCCCATAGAGCTTTGGTGAAAAAGAGAATATCCTCAGAGAAAACTGGAAAGAAGCTTTTCTGAGAAACTGCTTTGTGATTTATGACTTCCACTCACAGAGTTACATCTTGCATTTCGTGGATCTCTTTGTATAGCCTTATTTTTGTGGACCTGAGAACAGATATTTCAGATCCCTTTGAAGACAATAGGGCCAAAGGAAATATCCTCCTATCACAAAAGAGAAAAGAAGCTTGAGAAACTTCTTTGTGTTCTGTGAAATCATCTCACAGAGTTATAGCTTTCTCTCAAGAAGTCCTTCGCTAAGCCAGTTATTGTGGAATTTGAAAGTGGTGAGTTTGGCCCATAGCTGGCTATGGTGAAAAGGTATATCCTCAGCTGAAAACTCGAAGAAACTTCTGAGAAACTGCTTAGTGTTCTGTTAATCATCTCAGAGCAGCTTTCTCCCTCAAGAAGTCGCCACTAAGCCTGTTCTCGTAATTGGGTGAAAGTGATATTTGGCTTCTCCTTAGAGGGCTATGGTGAAAAGGAAATTATCCTCAGAGAAAACTGGAGAAAGAGGCTGAGAAACTGCTTGTGACGTGACTTCCACCTCGCAAGTTAAGCATATGTATTTCGTGGATCTCTTTGCTAGCCTTATTTCTGTGGAATCTGAGAAAGACATTTCGATCCCTTTGAAGACTATAGGGCCAAAGGAAATATCCTCTGATATCAGCAAGCAGAAAGAAGCTATCTGAGAAACTTCTTTGTGTTCTGTGAAATCGCCTCAATAGAGTTACAGCTCCCCTCAAGAAGCCGCCGCTAAGCCTGTTCTTGGGGAATTCGCAGTGATATTTGGAAGCACATAGAGTGGGCTATGGTGAAAGGAAAATATCTCAGAGAAAAACGGGAAAGAAGCTGAGAAACTGCTTGTGATGTATGACTCCACTCACGAGTTACATCTGTACTGGGATCTCTTTAGTAGCCTTATTTCTGTGGAGTCTGAGAACAGATATCGGATCCCTTTGAAGACCGTAGGGCCAAAGGAATATCCTCTGATAACAAAGAGAAAGAAACTTTCTGAGAAACTTCTTTGTGTTCTGTGAAATCATCTCACAGAGTTACAGCTTTCCCTGAAGAAGCCAGTAATCCTGTTCCTGTGGTATTCGCAGAGGGATATTCAAAAGACCACAGAGGGCTATGGAGAAAAGAAAAATGTCCTAAGATAAAATCCGGAAAGAAGCTTTCTGAGAAACTGCTTTGTGATGTGTGACTTCCATTCACAGAGTTACGCTCAGCCTCTATGGATCACGCTAGAGTTATTTCTGTGGAATCTAGAACAGATATTTCTCAGATCCCTTGAAGACTATACGGTCAGCTGAAATATCCTCCGATCACAAAGAGAAAGAAGCTTGAGAACCTTCTGTGTTCTGAGAAATCATCTCACAGAGTTACAGCTTTCCCCACAAGAACTCTTTCTAAGACAGTTCTTGTGGAATTCTGTAAGGTGATATTTGGAATCCCATAGAGGGCTGTGGAGAAAAGGAAATATCCTCAGATGAAATCTGAAAGAAGTTTCTGAGAACTTAGTGTTCCGTTAATTCATCTCACAGAGTTACAGGTTTCCTCAAGAAGCCGCTTAGCTAGACTGTTCCTTTGAATTTAGTGATATTTGCAAGCCCCTAGAGGGCTTTGGTGAAAAAGAAAATATCCTCAGAGGAAATTGGAAAGAAGTTTGGAGAAACTGCTTTAGATGTGTGACTTCCACCACAGAGTTACACTCCGTATTTCTCGTGGATGTTCATAGCCTTATTTCTTGTGGAACGAGAACAGATATCGATCCTTGGAAGACTAATAGAGGGCCAAAGGAAATATCCTCTGATAACAAAGAGAAAGAAGCTGCCGAGAAACTTCTTTGTGTTCTGTGAAATAATCTCATAGAGTTACAGTTTCCCTCAAGAAGCCTTTCGCTAAGACAGTTCTTGTGGAATTTGCAAAGTGATATTTGGAAGTCCATAGAGGACTATGGTGAAAGCAAAATATCCTCAGATGAAATCTGAAAGAAGCTTGAGAAACTGATTAGTGTTCTGTTAATTCATCTAACAGAGTTATAGCTTCTCAAGAAGCCGCTTTGGTTAAGCTTCCTTGTTCTGTGGAATTCACAAAGTGATATTTGGAAACCCATAGAGGACTTAAGTGGTCAAAAAGCAGTGTCCTCAGAGAAAAACTGGAAAGAATCTTTCTGAGAAACTGTTTCTGTGATGTGTGAACTCCACTACAGAGTTAAGCATCTGTGGCTGTCGTGGATCTCTTTGCTAGCCTTGTGGAATTTGAGAACAGATATTTCGATCCTTTGAAGACTATCGGCCAAAGGAAATATCCTCCCGATAATAAAGAGAAAGAAGCTTTCTGAGAAACTTCTTGTGTTCTGTGAAATCATCTCACAGAGTTACATTTCAAGAAGCCTTTCGCTAAGACAGTTCTTGTGGAATTGGCAAGTGATATTTGGAAGCCCATAGAGGGCTATGGTGAAAAAGGAAATATGATCAGATGAAAACTCGAAATAAGCTTTCTGGGAAACTGCTTAGTGTTCTGTTAATTCATCTCACAGAGTTACAGCTTTGCCCTCAAGAAGGCGCTCGCTAATCCTCTCCCTGTGGAATTCGCAAAGTGATATTTGGAAGCTCATAGAGGGCTACGTCGAAAAAGAATATAACCTCAGAGAAAAAATGAAAAGAAGCTTTCTGAGAAACCGCTTCGTTATGTGTGACTTCCACTCACAGAGTTACATCTGTGTTTCGTGGATCACTTTGCTGGCCTTATTTCTGTGGAATCTGAGAACAGATATTTCGCATCCCTTTGAAGACTATAGGGTCAAAGGAAATATCCTCCGATAACAAAGAGAAAGAAGCTTTCTGAGAAACTTCTTTTTGTTCTCTGAAATCATCTCACGGAGTTACAGCTTTAACCTCGAGAAGCCTTTCGCTAAGGTAGTTCTTGTGGAATTTTCAAAGTGATATTTGGAAGCCCATAGAAGGGTATGGTGAAAAAGGAAATATCCTCAGATGAAAACTCGAAAGAAGCTTTCTGAGAAACTGCTTAGTGTTGTGTTAATTCACCTCACAGAGTTACAGCTTTCCCCTCAAGAACCCGCTAGCTACACCTCTTCTCGTGGAATTCGCAAAGTGATATTTGGAAGCCCGTAGAGGGCTATGGTGAAAAAGAAAATATCCTCCGAGAAAAACTGGAAAGAAGATTTCTGAGAAACTGATTTGTGATGTGTGACTTCCACTCACATAGTTACATCTGTATTTCGTGGATCTGTTTGCTAGCCTTATTTCTGTGGAATCTGAGAACTGATATTTCGAATCCCTTTGAAGACTATAGGGCCAAAGGAAATATCCTCCGATAACAAAGAGACAGAAGCTTTCTGAGAAACTTCTTTGTGTTCTGTGAAATCATCTCAAATAGTTACAGCTTTCCCCTTGGGAAGCCTTTGGCTAAGCCTAATCTTGTGTAATTTGCAAAGTGATATTTCGATGCCCATAGAGGGCTACGGTGAAAAACGAAATATCCTCAGATGAAATCTGGAAAGAAGCTTTCTGAGAAACTGCTTAGTGTTCTGTTAGTTCATCTCACAGAATTACAGCTTTCCCCTCAAGAAACCGCTCGCTAAGCCTGTTCTTGAGGAATTTGCAAAGTGATATTTGGAAGCCCGTAGAGGGCTACGGTGAACCGGAAAATATCCTCAGAGAAAAACTGGAAAGAAGCTTTCTGAAAAACTGCTTTGTGATGTGTGACTTCCACCCATAGACATACATTTTTATTTCGTGGATCTCTTTGCTAGCCTTATTTCTGTGGAATCTGAGAACAGATATTTCGGATCCCGTTGAACACTACAGCGCCAAAGGAATTATCCTCCGATCACAAAGAGAAAGAAGCTTTCTGAGAAACTTCTTTGTGTTCTGTGAAATCATCTCACAGAGTTACAGCTTTAACCTCAAGAAGCCTTTCGTGAAGACAGTTCTTGTGGAATTGGCAAAGTGATATTTGGAATCCCATAGAGGCCTGTGGTGAAAGAGGAAATATTCTCAGATGAAATCCGGAAAGAAGCTTTCTGAGAAACTGCTTAGTGTTCCGTTAATTCATCTCACAGAGTTACAGCTTTCCCCTCAAGAAGCCGCTAACTAAGCCTGTTCTTTTGGAATTCGCAAAGTGGTATTTCAAAGACCCTAGAGGACTTTGGTGAAAAAGAAAATATCCTCAGAGAAAAACTGGAAAGAAGCTTTCTGGGAAACTGCTTAGTAATGTGTGACTTCCACTCACAGAGTTACGTCTGTATTTCGTGGATCTCTTTGCTAGCCTTATTTCTGTGGAATCTGAGAACAGATATTTCGGATCCCTTTGAAGACTATAGAGCCAAAGGAAATATCCTCTTATACCAAAGAGAAGGAAGCTTTCTGAGAAACTTCTTTGTGCTCTGCGAAATCATTTCACTGAGTTACAGCTTTCCCGTCAAGAAGACTTTTGCTAAGACAGTTCTTGTGGAATTTGCAAAGTGATATTTCGAAGCCCATAGAGGGCTATGGTGAAAAACGAAATATCCTCAGAAGAAATCTGGAAAGAAGTTTTCTGAGAAACTGCTTAGTGTTCTGCTAATTCATCTCACAGAGTTACAGCTTTCCCCTCAAGAAGCCGCACGCTAAGCCTGTTCTTGTGGAATTCGCAAAGTGATAATTGGAAGCCCATAGAGGGTTATGGTGAAAAGGAAAATATCCTCCGAAAAAAACTGGAAAGAAGCTTTCTGAGAAACTGCTTTGTGATTTGTGACTTCTACTCACAGAGTTACATCTGTATTTCGTGGATCTCTTTACTAGCCTTATTTCTGTGGAATCTCAGAACAGATATTTCGAAACGCTTTGAAGTCTATAGGGCCAAAGTAAATATCCTCCGATAACAAAGAGAAAGAAGCTTTCTGAGAAACTTCTTTGTGTTCTGTGAAATCGTCTCACAGAGTTACAACTATCCCCTCAAGAAGCCTTTCGCTTAGACAGTTCTTGTGGAATGTGCAAAGTGATATTTGGAAGCCCATAGAGGCCTATGGTGAAAAAGGCAATATCCTGAGATGAAATCTAGAAAGAAGCTTTCTGTGAATGTGCTTAGTGTTCTCTTAATTCATCTCAGGGAGTTACAGCTTTCCCCTCAAGAAGCCGCTCGCTAAGCCTGTTCTTGTGGAATTCGAAAAGGGATATTTGGAAGCCCATAGAGGGCTATGGTGTAATGGAAAATATCCTCAGAGATAACTGGAAAGAATCTTCTGAGAAACTGCTTGTGACGTGTCACTTCAACTCAGAGAGTTCCGTCTGTATTTCAGGGATCTCTTGCAAGCCTTATTTATGTGGAATCTGAGAATGATATTTCAATCCCTTTGAAGACTATAGGTCCAAAGGAAATATTCTCCTCGATAACAAAGAGAAAGCTTTCTGAGAAACTTCTTTGTGTTCTGTGAAATCATCTCACAGAAAGTTAGCAGCTTTTCCTCAAAAAAGCCTTTCGCTAAGCCTGTTCTTGTGGAATTTGCAGTGATATTTCGGTCAGCTAGAGGGCTACGTGAAAAGAAAATATCCTCAGATGAAATTCAAAGAAGCTTCTGACAAACTGGCTGAGGTTCCTGTTAATCTATCTCACAGAGTTACAGCTTCTCCCTCACAGCCGCCTGGCTAAGCCTGTTCTTGTGGAATTTAGTGATATTTCCAGCCCATAGAGGTCTTTGGTAAAATGGATAATATCCTCAGAGACAATCTGGAAAGAAGCTTTCTGAGAAACTGCTTTGTGCCTGTGACTTCCACCAGTACATCTGTATTGTGGGTCTTTGCTAATGTGATTTCCATGGAATCTGAGAACAGCTTATTTCGCCTTGAAGACTGGTGAAGCCAAAAAGAAATATCCTCCGATAACAAAGAGAAAGAAGCTTGAGAAACTTCTTTTGTGTTCTGTGAAATCATCTCACAGAGTTACAGCTGGGCCTCAAGAAGCCTTTCGCTAAGACAGTTCTTGTGAATTTTGCAAAGTGATATTTGGAAGCCCATAGAGGGCTATGGTGAAAAGGAAAAATCCTTTCGATGAAAACCGGGAAGAAGCTTTCTGAGAAACTGCTTTGTGATGTGTGACTTCCAATTGCCAGAGTTACACTGTATTTCCTGGATCTATTTCCTAGCCTTATTTCTCTGCAATCTGAGAACTAATATTTCGGATCCCTTGGAAGACTATGGGGCCAAAGGAAATATCCTCTGATAACAAAGAGAAAGAAGATTTCTGAGAAACTTCTTTGTGTTCTGTGAAATCATCTCACAGATTTCCAGCTTTGTAATCAAGAAGCCTTACCCTAACCGTGTTCTTGTGGAATTTGCAAAGTGATATTTCGAAGCCCATATAGGCGATGGTGAAAAAGGAAATATCCTCTGATGAAATCTGGAAAGAAGCTTTCTGAGAAATTGCGTAGTGTTTTGTTAATTCATCTCAGAGAGTTACAGCTTTCCCCTCATGAATCCGTTCTCTAAGCCTGTTCTTGAGAAATTTGCAAAGTGTTATTTGAAAGCCCATAGAGGGCTACCATTGAAAAAAAATTATCCTCAGAGAAAAACTGGAAAGAAGCTTTCTGAGAAACTGCTTTGTGATGTGTGACTTCCACTGACAGAGTTACATCTGTATTTCGTGGATCTGTTTGCTAGCCTTATTTCTTTGGAATATGAGAACTGATATTTCGGATCCCTTTGAAGACTATAGGTCCAAAGGAAATATCTTCTGATAACAAAGAGAAAGAAGCCTTCTGAGAAACTTCTTTGTGTTCTGTTAAATCATTTCACGGACTTCCAGCTTTCCCCTCAAGAAGCCTTTCACTAAGCCTGTTCTTGTGGAATTTGCAAAGTGATATTTCGATGCCCATAGAAGGCGACGGTGAAAAAGGAAATATCCTCAGATGAAATGTGGAAAGAAGCTTTCTGAGAAACTGCTTAGTGTTCTGTTACTTCATCTCACAGCGTTACAGCTTTCCTCTCAAGAAGCCGTTCGCTAAGCCTGTTCTTGTGGAATTTGCAAAGTGATATTTGGAAGCCCATAGAGGGCTATGGTGAAAAAGAAAATATCGTCAGAGAAAAACTGGAAAGATGCTTTCTGAGAAACTGCTTTGTGCTGTGTGACATCCACTCACAGAGTTACATCAGTATTTCGTGGATCTTTTTGCTAGCCTTATTACTGTGGAACCTGAGAACAGATATTTCGGATCCCTTTGAAGACCATAGGGTCAAAGGAAATATCCTCCGATAACAAAGAGAAAGAACCTTTTTGAGAAATATCTTTGTGTTCTGTGAAATCATCTCACAGACTTCCAGCTTTCACCTCAAGAAACCATACGCTAAGCCTGTTCTTGTGGAATATGCAAAGTGATATTTCGATGCCCATAGGTGGCGACGGTGAAAAAGGAAATATCCTCAGATGAAATCTGTAAAGAATCTTTCTGAGAAACTGCTTAGTGTTCTGTTAATTCATCTCACAGAGTTACAGCTTTCCCTTCAAGAAGCCGTTCGCTAAGCCTGTTCTTGTGGAATTCACAAAGTGATATTTGGAAGCCCTTAGAGGGCTATGGTGAAAAAGAAAATATCCTCAGAGAAAGACTGGAAAGAATCTTTCTGAGAAACCGCTTTGTGATGTGCGACTGCCACTCACAGAGTTACATCTGTATTTCGTGGATCTCTTTGCTATTTGGGATCCCTTTGAAGACCATGGGGTCCAAAGTATCCTCGATAACAAGAGAGAAAGAACCTTTTGAGAAATATCTTTGTGATTTCTGTGAAATCATCTCTCACAGACTTTCCAGCTTTCACCTCAAGAAACCATACGCTAAGCCATTTCGTAGGATGTTGCAAAGTGATATTTCGATGCCCATAGGTGGCGTGGTGAAAAAAGGAAATATCCTGGAATGAAATCTGTAAAGAATCTTTCCTGGCTTGTGAGTGTTCTGTTAATTCATCTCACAGAGTTACAGCTTTCCTTCAAGAAGCCGTTCGCTAAGCCTGTTCTTGTGGAATTCACAAAGTATTTGGAAGCACTTAGAGGGGCTATGGTGAAAAAAGAAAGTATCCTCAGAGAAGACTGGAGAGAATCTTTGCGAGAAACCGCTTGTGATGTGCGACTGCACTCCACAGAGTTATCTGTATTTCGTGGATCTCTTTGCTAGCCTTATTTCTGTGGAATCTGAGAACTGATATTTCCGGATCCCTTTGAAGACTATCAGGACAAAGGAAATATGCTCCGATAACAAAGAGAAAGAAGCTCTGAGAAGCTTCTTTGTGTTCTGTGAAATCATCTCACAGACTTCAGTATCCCCTCAAGAAGCCTATCACTAACCCTGTTCTTTAGGAATTTGCAAAGTGATATTTCGATGCCCATAGAGGGCTATAGGTGAAAAAAGAAATATCCTCAGATGAAAACTGGAAAGAAGCTTTCTGACAAACTGTTTAGTGTTCGGTTAGTTCATCTCACAGAGTTACAGCTTTCCCCTCAAGAAGCTGTTCGCTAAGCCTGTTCTTCTGGAATTTGCAAAGTGATATTTGGAAACCCATAGAGGGCTATGGTGAAAAAGAAAATATCCTCAGAGAAAAACTGGAAAGAAGCTTTCTGAGAAACTGCTTTGTGATGTGTGACATCCACTCACAGAGTTACATATGTATTTCGTGGGTCTCTTTGCTAACCTTATTTCTGTGGAATCGGAGAACTGATATTTCGGATCCCTTTAAAGGCTATAGGGCCAAAGGAAATATCCTGCGATAAAAAAGAGAAAGATGCTTTCTGAGAAACTTCTTTGTGTTCTGTGACATCATCTCACAGACTTCCAGCTTTCCCCTCCAGAAGCCTTTCGCTGGTCTTGTTCTTGTGGAATTTGCAAAGTGATATTTCTATGCCCATAATGGGCGATGGTGAAAAGGGAAATATCCTCAGATGAAATCTGGAAAGAAGCTTTCTGAGAAACTGCTTAATGTTCTGTTAATTAATCTCACAGAATTTCAGCTTTCCCCTCAAGAAGCCGTTCGCTAAGCCTGTTCTTGTGGAATTTGCAAAGTGATATTTGGAAGCCCATAGAGGTAGAAAAAGATAATATCCTCGAGAAAATGGAAAGAAGCTTTCTGAAACTGCTTTGTGATGTGTGACATCACTCTCAGAGTCACATCTGTATTTCGATGGATCTGTTTGCTAGCCTTATTTCTGTGGAAGCTGAGAACAGATATTTGGGATCCCTTTGAAGACTATAGGGCCAAAAGGAAATATCCTCTGATAACAAAGAAAAGCTTTCTGAGAGCTTCTTTGTGTTCTGTGAAATCTTCTCACAGACTTCCAGCTTTCCCTCAGAAGCCTTTAAGCTAAGCCTGTTCTCAAGTGAAATTAGCAAAGAGTGATATTTTGATGACCATAGAAGCTGACGATTGAAAAGCAAATATCCTCAGATGAAATCTGGATAGAAGCTTTCTGAAGTCTGTAGTGTCCTGTTAATTCATCTCACAGGTTCCAGCATTCCCCTCAGGGAAGCCGTTCGCTAAGCCTGTTCTGGAAATTACATAAAGTGATATTTTTGATGACCATAGAGGCTGACGGTGAAAAAAGCAAATATCCTCAAAATGAAATCTGGATAAACTTTCTGAGAATCTGCTTAGTGTCCTGTTAATTCATCTCACAGGGGTTCCAGCATTCCCCTGGAAGCCGTTAAGCTAAGCACAACAACTTGTTGAATTAGCTAAGAGATATTTGGAGCCCATAGTGGGCTATGGTGAAACAGAAATATCAGGAGAGAAAAAAACTGTAAAAAGCTTTTGAAGAAACTGCTTTGTGATGTATTTACTCACAGAGTTACATCTATATTTTGTGGATCTCCTTGCTAGCCTTATTTCATGGGAATCTGAGAACTGATATTTATCAGTGAAGACTATAGGGCCTAAAATATGCTCTGATAAGAAAAGCTTTTTAGAAACTTCTTTGTATTCTGTGAAATCATCTCCCAGACTTCCAAGCTTTCCCCTCAAAGCCTTTCCTTCAAGCCTGTTCTTGTACGGAGGTTGCAAATGATATTTGAAGCCCATGGAGGCGGAAAAAGGAAATATGCTCAGATGAAATCGGAAAGAGCTTTCTGAGAAAGCGGCTTAGTGTTCTGTTAATTGATCTCACAGAGTTACAGCTGTCCCCTCAAAGCGTTGGCTAAGCCTGTTCTTGTGGAATTTGCAAAGTGATATTTGGAAGCCCATAGAGGGTTATGGTCAAAAAGAAAATATCCTCAGAGAAAAACTGGAAAGAAGATTCCGGGCTGCTTTGTGATATGTGTCTTCCACTCACAGAGTTGCGATCTGTGTATGTCGTGGATCTGTTTGGTATATATTTCTGTGAAACTGAGAACGAATATTTTGGATCCCTTTTTAGACTATAGAGGCCAGGGAAATATCCTCGGATAACAAAGAAAAGCTTTGTGAGAAACTTCTTTGTATTCTGTGAAATCCTCACAGACTTTCAACTTTCCCCCTCAGAAGCCTTTCTCTAGCCTGTTCTTGTGTAATTTGCAAAGTGATGTTTCCCGGTGCACTTAGAGGCTGACGGTGAAAAAAGGAAATATCCTCAGATGAAGGAATCGGAAAGAAGCTTTCTGAGAAACTGCTTAGTGTTCTGTTAATTCATCTCACAGAGTTACAGCTTTCCCCTCAGAAGCATTTCGCTAAGCCTGTTCTTGTGGAATTAGCAAAGTGATATTTGGAAGCCCATAGAGGGGCTCAGGTGAAAAGAAAATATCTCAGAGAAGAGCACGGAAAGCTTTTGCGAAAGTGCTTTTTGTGATATTGGCGACTTCCCGCTTTCACGGGGATTTGCATCTCTGTTGATTGTGGTCTGTATCATAAATGTAAAATATCTTCGCATTCTGAACCAAATTAAGTGGTGCAGGTTGACCATTTATGGTAAATATGCCAGGAATCTGGAAGATGCTATCTTGGTGTTATTCAAATATTTCGGCACCACCTGTCGTTATTATTCTCAGGTTATAAGTGGAAAGAAGTTTCTGAGAAACTGCTTTGTGATGTGTGACTTCCACTCACAGAGTTATATCTGTATTTCGTGGATCTCTGTCACGCTTATTCTGTGGAATATGACGTCTGATATTTCGGATTCCGTTGAACACTGTAGGGCCACAGTAAATATCCTCTGATAACAAAAGAAAGAAGTTTCTAGAGAAACTTCTTGGTGTTCTGTGAAATCATCTCACATACTTCCAGCTTTCCCCTCAAGAAGCCTTTCGCTAAGCCTGTTCTTGTGGAATTTGCAAGGTGAAATTTCGATACCCATAGAGGGCTATGGTGAAAAAGGAAATATCCTCAGATGAAACTTGGAAAGAAGCTTTCTGAGAAACTGCTTAGTGTTCTGTTAGTTCATCTCAGAGAGTTACAGCGTTCCCATAAAGAAGCCGTTCGCTAAGCTTGTTGTTGTGGAGTTTGCACAGTGATATTTGGAAGCCCATAGAGGGCTATGGTGAAAAAGAAAATATCCTCAGAGAAAAACTGGAAAGAAGCCTTCTGAGAAACTAGTTTCAGATGTGTGACTTCCACCACAGAGCTACGTCTGTATTTCGTGGATCTGTCATAGCCTTATTTCTGTCGTAACTGAGAACTGATATTTCAGATCCCTTGAAGGCTATAGGGCCAAAGGAAATATCTCAATAACAAAGAGAAAGATGTTTTCTGAGAAACTTCTTTGTGTTCTGTGAAATCATCTCACAGAGTTACAGCTTTCCCCTCAAGAATCCTTTCGCTAAGACATTTCTTGTGGAATTGGCAAAGTGACGGAGGCCCATAGAGGGCTATGCTGAAAAGTAAATATCCTCAGATGAAATCTGGAAAGAAGCTTTCTGAGAAACTGCTTAGTGTTCTGTTAATACATCTCACAGATACAGCTTTCCTCTCAAGAAGCCTTTCTAAAGCCTGTTCTTGTGGAATCTTCACGTAGTGATTATTTGAAGCCCATACGGGCTATGGTGAAAGAGACACTTCTGTGGTGGAAACAAGTTTGGAGTAAAACTGCTTTGTGACGCAGGACATCCACTGCAGAGTTACATCTGCATTTCCTGGGTCTGTTTGCTAGCCTTATTTCTGTGGAATTGAGAACATATTTTGGATCCTTTGAAGCTACAGCCAAAGGAAATATCCCTCCATTGACAAAGAGAAAGAAGCTTGAGAACCTTTTCTTTGTGTTCTGTGGAAATCATCTCACAGACTTTCAGCTTCAAGAAGCCTTTCTCTAAGCCTGTTCTTGTGGGAATTCGGCCGAAAGGATATTTGAAACCCATAGCTGGCTATGGTGAAAAAGAAAATATCTTCAGAGAAAACTGGAAAGAAGCTTGCGAGAAACTGCTTTGTGATCGCAGGACATCCACTCACAGAGTTACATCTGCATTTCTGTGGGTCTTGTTAGCCTTTTATTTCTGTGGAATCTGAGAACTGATATTTCGGATCCCTTTGAAGACTATGAAATAAAGGAAATATCCTCCGTTGACAAAGAGAAAGAAGCTTGAGAAACTTCCTTGTGTTCTGTGAAATCCTCACAGACTTCTATAGAGCTTTCAAGAAGCCTTCGCTAAGCCTGTTGTTGTGGAATTTGCAAAGTGATATTTTGATGCCCATAGAGGGCTTAATCTAAAAAGAAAATATCCTAGCCTCGGCGTATCTCTTACATTTTGGCATGTTTTGAGATGGTATTGGTACCGGTTGTTCCTTTCCATGTTTAGTACTTCCTTCAGGGTCTCTTGTAAGGCAGCAGGCCTAGTGGTGACATAATCTCTAAGCATTTGCTTATCTGTAGTTGTCATTCTCTCCACTTATGCAAACTTAGTTTGCTGGATATGAAATTCTGGGTTTAAAATTTTTCTTTAAGAATGTTGAATATTGGCCCCCACTCTCTTCTGGCTTGTAGAGTTTCTGCTGAGAGATCTGCTGTGAGTCTGATGGGCTTCCCTTTGTGGGTAACCTGACCTTCTCTCTGGCTGCCCTTAAGATTTTTTCCTTCATTTCAACTTTGTGAATCTTGGCAATTATGTGTCTTGGAGTTGCTCTTCTCGAGGAGTATCTTTGTATGCTCTCTGTATTTCCTGATTTGAATGTTGGCCTGTCTCATTTTGGTTGTAGTTCTCCCGGATGATATCCTGAGTGTTTTCCAACTTGTTCCATTTTCCCCTCACTTCAGGCACCTTTAATCAGACGGAGATTTGGTCTTTTACATAATCCCATACTTTGCAGGCTGTGGTTCATTTTTCCTTCTTTTTCTTTTTGGTTTCTTTCTTTTTCTTCTCGCCTATTTCTATTCATTTGATCCTCAATCAGCGATACTCTTTTTCTTCCAGTTGATCAGCCGGTTACTGGCTTTTAGCATTTGTCGATTTCTCGTGGTCATGCTTTTTCATCTCTTCACTTGTCGGCGACCTTTCTCTCAGACACTATTCAGGGCTGTCAATTCTTCCACTTTTTTCATGATTTTAGTTTCTTTATACTTGGTACTTAATTCTCCTTTTAGCTCTGAGAAATTTACGGACTTAGTTTTCTTCTATCTCACCAAAGTCATTCTCCGGCCCAGCTTTGATCCTCACAGTGCCATGCATGAGCTGCGCCTTGCCGGGAGATGCTTCTTGTTTTTGAATTTCCAGCTTTTCTGCCCTGCTTTTTCCCCATCTTTGTGGTTTTATCTGCCTCTGGTCTTTGATGATGGTGATGTACTGATGGGGTTTTGGTGTAGGTGTCCTTCCTGTTTGATAGTTTTCCTTCTAACAGTCAGGACCCTCAGCTGTAGGTCTGTTGGAGATTGCTTGAGGTCCACTCCAGACCCTGTTTGCCTGGGTATCAGCAGCAGAGACTGCAGAAGATAGAATATTTCTGAACAGCAAGTGTACGTGTCTGATTCTTGCTTTGGAAGCTTCCTCTCAGGGGTGTACTCCACCCTGTGAGGTGTGGGGTGTCAGACTGCCCCTAGTGGGGGATGTCTCCCAGTTAGGCTACTCAGGGGTCAGGGACCCGCTTGAGCAGGGAGTCTGTCCCTTCTCAGATCTCAACCTCCGTGTTGGGAGATCCACTGCTCTCTTCAAAGCTGTCAGACAGAGTCGTTTGGGTCTGCAGAGGTATCTGCTGCTTTGTTATTGTTTACTGTGCCCTGCCCCCAGAGGTGGAGTCTACAGAGACAGGCAGGTTTCCTTGAGCTGCTGTGAGCTCCACCCAGTTCGAGCTTCCCAGCAGCTTTGTTTACCTACTTAAGCCTGAGCAATGGCGGGCGCCCCTCCCCCAGCCTCGCTGCTGCCTTGCCGGTAGATCACAGACTGCTGTGATAGCAATCAGGGAGGCTCCGTGGGTGTGGGACCCTCCCAGCCAGGTGTGGGATATGATCTCCTGGTGTTCCTGTTTGCTCAAAGCGCAGTATTGGGGTGGGAGTTACCCGATTCTCCAGGTGTTGTGTGTCTCAGTTCCCCTGGCTAGGAAAAGGGATTCCCTTCCCCCTTGCGCTTCCCAGGTGAGGCAATGCCTCGCCCTGCTTCAGCTCTCGCTGGTCGGGCTGCAGCAGCTGACCAGTACCGATCTTCCGGCACTCCCCAGTGAGATGAACCCAGTACCTCAGTTGAAAATGCTGAAATCACCGGTCTTCTGTGTCGCTGGCGCTGGGAGTTGAAGACTGGAGCTGCTCCTATTCGGCCATCTTGGAAAGAAGATTTCTGAGAAACTGCTTTGTGATGTGTGACTTCCACTTACAGAGTTACATCTGTATGTCGTGGAACAGTTTCCTAGCCTTCTTTCTGTGGAATCTGAGAACTGATATTTCGGTTCCCTTTGAAGACAATAGGGCCAAAGGAAATATCCTCCGTTGACAAAGAGAAAGAAGCTTTCTGAGAAACTTCCTTGTGTTCTGTGAAATCATCTCACAGACTTCCACCTTTCCCCTCAAGAAGCCTTTCGCTAAGCCTGTTGTTGTGGAATTTGCAAAGTGACATTTCGATGCCCATAGAGGGTGATTTTGAAAAAGGAAATATCCTCAGATGAAATCTGGAAAGAATCTCTCAGAGAAACTGCATAGTGTACTGTTAATTCATCTCACAGAGTTACAGCTTTCCCTTCAAGAAGCCGTTCGCTAAGCCTGTTCTTCTGGAATTTGCAAAGTGATATTTGGAAGCCCATAGAGGGCTATGGTGAAAAAGAAAATATCGTCAGAGAAAAACTGGAAAGAAGCTTTCTGAGAATCTGCTTTGTGATGTGTGACTTCCACTCACAGAGTTACATCTGTATTTCGTGGATCTCTTTCCTACCCTTATTTCTGTGGAACATGACATCTCATATTTCGGATCCCTTTGAACACTATAGGGCCAAACTAAATATCCTGTGATAACAAAGAGAAAGAAGCTTCTAGAGAAACTTCTTGGTGTTCTGTGAAATCATCTCACATACTTCCAGCTTTCCCCTCAAGAAGCCTTTCTCTATACCTGTTCTTGTGGAATTTGCAAAGTGATATTTCGATGCCCAAAGAGGGCGACGGTGAAAAAGGCAATATCCTCAGATGAAATCTGGAAAGAAGCTTTCTGAGAAACTGGTTAGTGTTCTGTTAATTCATCTCACAGTGTTACAGCTTTCCCCTCCAGAAGCCGTTCGCTAAGCCTCTTGTTGTGGAATTTGCAAAGTGATATTTTGAAGCACATAGAGGGCTATGGTGTAAAAGAAAATATCCTCCGAGAAAAACTGGAAATAAGCTTTCTGAGAAACTGCTTTGTGATGTGTGACTTCCACTCACAGATTTACATCTGTGTTTCGTGGATCTGTTTGCTAGCCTTTTTTCTGTGGAATCTGAGAACTGATATTTCGTATCCC
>NW_022163924.1:0-2483 GCF_008728515.1 Papio anubis
CTGAGGATAATTCCTTTTTCACCATAGCCGTCTGTATACTCCCAAATGTCCCCTGGTAGCCTTTTCTCCAAACGGGATTCCCCAATCCTCTATGGGAAGAAAAGTTTCACTCTGTGAGTGGAATGTGCACGTCAAAAACACCTTCTCGGAAATCTTCTCTCCGTTACCACCAGAAGCGTCAATGCGCTCGCAAGTGTCCCCTAGATGACTCATCTAAAGCAGTGTTAGAAACTACCCAATGAAAGGAGAAGCTTAAGAATACGAGTGAACTTCACGTGGGCTAGAGCAGTTTCACAGAAAGTTCCCTTCTGGTTTTAATTGGAGGTTATGTCTTTTTCAGCCTATTCGGAAGAGCGTTCCCAAATGTCCTTCCTCAGGTTCCACAGAAATGGTGATTTCAAAATGCTCAATCCAAAGAATGATTCAAATCTATGAGGTGAACAAAGACAGCACAAAGCAGTTGCTCCAAAATCTTCTCACCAGTTTTCATGCGAAGGCATTTCCTTTCTCACTGGAAGCCTCCGGGCGCCACTTAGTATCCCTTCACAAATTTCTCAAAGACCGAGTTTCCAAACTGGGCAACGTAGTGGAAGCTTTAACTCTCGGAAGTGAATGTACACCCCAGAGAGCAGTTTCTTGGAACGTTTCTTTCTGGTTTGTATCTCTAGATATTTCACTTTTCGCCATAGTCTTCAACGCACTGCCAAATATCACTTTTTCCGTTTTACACGAACAGTGCTCCAACACTTCTATGAAAAAAAATGTATAAAGCCCTGTGGAATGCACACATCACAACGCAGTTTCTCAGAAAGCTTCTTTCCAGTTTTTATCTGAAGATATCTCCTATTTAACTTCAACCAAGAATGTGCTCCCGAATGTCACCATTCAAATCCGTTCATGACGCAGTTTGAAAGCTGCGTAATCGAAAGAAACTTTTATCTATGTGAGACGCATACACATATCTATCACAAAGCAGTTTCACAGAACCTTTCTTTCCAGTTTTGTCTGAGGATACTTGCTTTTTCACCATAGCCATCCATATACTCCCAAATGTCCCCTGGTACCTTATTCTCCAAATGGGATTTCCCCGTTCTCTTTGAGAAGAAAGGTATAACTCTGTGAGTGGAATGCACACGTAACATACCAGCTCCACGCGGAAATCTTCTCTCCAGTATCTATCTGAAGACACTGACCTTTTCACCGTAAGACTCACAGCGCAACCGAGTAACCCTTAGCTGACTCACCTAAGACAGTGTTAGAATACTGGTCAATGTAAAGAGAAGCTTATATGTGTGAGTGGAATGCACGTGACCTAGAGCAGTTTCACGAACGTTTTCTTCTGGTTTTATTGATGTGGGTAATTCCTTTCAACATATTCTTAAAAGTCTTCCCCCAAATGTCGCTATAGTTTCCTCAGACAAACTGGAAAAGAAAGGTTCTGTCAGGAAACTACTTTGTGATAGATATGTGTATGCGTCTCACATAGATAAAGTTTCTTTCGATTACGCAGCTTTCAAACTGCGTCATATTAGTTGAATGGTGACATTCAGGGAACATTGCTTGGTTGAAGTTAAAATGGAGATATCTTCAGATAAACTGGAAAAAGCTTTCTGAGAAACTTTGCAGCTGATGTGCATTCTACAGGGCTTTATACATTTTTCATAAGTGTTGGGCACTGTTCGTGTAAAACGGAAAAAGTGATATTTGGCGGTGCGTTGAACTATGGCCGAAAAGTGAAATATCAGAGATACAAACCAGAAAGAAACGTTCCAAAGAAAACTGCTCTCGTCAACACATTCATTTCCGAGTTAACTGCTACGTTGCAGTTTGGAAACTCGGTCTTTGAAATTTGTGAAGGGATACTAAATAGCATGAGGGGAGCTTCAGTGAGAAAATGCTTCTGAAAACTTGGTGAGAAAGATTTTGGAGCAACTGCTTTGTGCTGTCTTTGTTCACCTCATAGATTTGAATCATTCTTTGGATTGAGCATTTTGAAATCACCATTTCTGTGGAACCTGAGGAAGGACATTTGGGAACGCTCTTCCGAATAGGCTGAAAAAGACATAACCTCCAATAAAAACCAGAAGGAAACTTTCTGTGAAACTGCTCTAGCCCACGTGAAGTTCCCTCGCACTGTTAAGCTTCTCTTTCCATTGGGCAGTATTCTAACACTGTTTTAGATGAGTCATCTAGGGGACACTTGCGAGCGCATTGACGCTTCTGGTGGTAACGGAGAGAAGATTTCCGAGAAGGTGCTTTTGACGTGTACATTCCACTCACAGAGTGAAACTTTTCTTCTCATAGAGGATTGGGGAATCCCGTTTGGAGAAAAGGTTACCAGGGGACATTTGGGAGTATACAGACGGCTATGGTGAAAAAGGAATTATCCTCAGACAAATACTGGAAAGAAGCATTCTCTCACACTGCTTTGTAATAGATATGTCTCTTCATCTCACTTAGATAAATCTTTCTTTCTCTTACGC
>NW_022163925.1:0-2482 GCF_008728515.1 Papio anubis
GAGGGAATAAAATCAGATCATGGATTTTAAAATTCTCTGTGAATTACGAAGTAAAATACAAACATATGAAATCATTCTTACCATTAGTAACAGCACTGTAAAATTAAGAGCAGAGGTAAGATCACAGCATTTTCCACCTCCCGACTCCTGAGAGAAATAGTGAGTCCAGCCGATGTATTTGTGCAACCCCAGTATCTAGGCTTTGAGAGCCTCAAACCGCTCATGAACTCTGACAGTATCACTCCAGCCCACTGCTCATTAAGTTCTCCAAGACAGTCAACTGACATAAAATACTACAGCTTTTTCATCTGGGCTTGAAGCCCTCCAAGCTCACAGCACAGCTAAACAATGAAGAGGTTTTCTGCCACTAGACTCAAAAGCTGGCTTTTGTAGATTCCCATAGAAAGAACATTCAAGGCCAGGCATCGCGGCACATGCCTGTAATCCCAGCAATTTGGGAAGCCGAGGCAGGAGGATCACCTGAGGTCAGAAGTTCAAGAACAGCCTGGCCAATATGGCAAAGCCCCATCTGTACTAAAAATACAAAAATTAGCCAGGCATGCTGGCGAGCACCTGTAATCCCAGCTACTCGGGAGGCTGAGGCAGGAAAATCGCTTGAACTTAGGAGGCCGAGGTTGCAGTGAGCTGAGATCATGCCACTGCACTCCAGCCTGCACGACAAGAGCTAAACTCCATCTCAAAGAAAAAAAAAAAAAAAGAAAGAGCATTCTTTTTTGCTTATGTTAAATTTCCTGTGCTTAACAGAGAGAAATCATACAACACTGAAATCCAGAAAAACATATCATAAAAAGCATTTAGCGACTGAAAAGACATTCAATATAACCTGTAACAGTGAGTTCCCCTCCTCTTTCCAGCCAGCTCCACTAACGCTGTGACCCTTAACAATGCTTCCACTAACAGAGAGGAAAATTAATAGGACCGCTTACCCCTCTCAGCTGACAGCTAAACCAGTGCTTCTCCCCGGGCTCACTAAAGATGACCTTTACCCAAAACCAGGCTGCAACGACCCTGTAGATGTTGACTAACGATTTCAAAATTCCCATATTCTTTGTCCATTCCTAAGGAAGATGAACTGAAGCCAGGTGTCTCCAAGTCAGAACTAACAGAGGCCTTAAACATCAGATGGCCCATTCCCTTCTTTGACAACTGGGGTATCTAAAGCTGAGCTTATGGAAGAAAACAGCCTGTTTAGTAACAAAGCGAAAACCAAAGCCTAGTCACCCAACCTCTGGTCTGGAACTTCTGCGACAATCCAGCACCCATACAGGATGAGTCTCCCTAACCAGAAACTCTGAAATCCGCAACTTTTGAGTGCCGATGTGATGGTCAACGAAATGTTCATTGGAACAGCTCAGACTCTGGATTTTTGAATTCAGGATGCTCAACCAGCAAGTATAATACAAATATTCAAAAATCCAAAAATGTAAAAAAATCTGAGACACTTCTGGTTCCAAGCAGTTTGGATGAGGGATATTCAACCTGCATTTTTTGTTTTTTCCTCTAATGAAGGAAATTAAAAACGAGACCCGAGCAAAGTCATTCAATCCATACTAAAGTCATTCAATAGTTTAATGAGTACCCATTTAGAGTTAAGTGCTACCCGCAGATATTTAAAAGGATGAATACATACATGCCTATAATCCCAGAACTTCGGAAGGCTGAGGCGGGAGGATCACCTGATGTAGGGAGTGCAAGACCAGCCCTGCCAGCATGGTGAAACTCCATCTCTACTATATATGCAAAAATTAGCCGGGCGTGGTGGCTCACACCTGGTATCCCAGCTACTCTGGAGGCTGAGGCACAAGAATCGCTTGAACCTGGGGGAAGCACGTTGCAGTGAGCCGAGATCACACCACTGTACTCCAGCCTGGACCACAGAGCAAGACTCTGTCTCAAAAAAAAAAAAAAAAGAAAAGAAAAAGAAAAAAGAAAATTTAAATTGTGTTTTCACATGGAGCCCATGTTCCCAGAACACAAGCCCTGCTCTATGCTCCAAAGGCACACAGGGTGCCCCTTTATCTTAATGCTCACCATATTCCATGGCAGCCAATGGCACGTGTCTGTCCATCGCACTAGACTTCCTGCGCATGAGGCAGGGATCATGTATTATTACCTTTCTGTCCCCAATGTCTGGCCTAGAAGACACTCAGTAAATGATTACTGAACTAAGTCAGTTACTAAGACATTTTAAACTTGTATTAACAAAATTGATTTAATAAGTTTGCCAATGCAGCGTTCATACCACACAGCTTAAATCTCAACCTGCGGATTTATCTTGTGTTCTGCTAGATTATCACCTATTAACATTCAGGAGGCACCTAGTATGTGCTAGGCATTACTAATTTTTGGGAACCTAGCAGTGACAAAACAACATTCCTTGTTCAAAGAGAAGTTCTAGTATAAAGAGGAATAGAAGGAACAGGCTAGATTGATGAGAGAGATAAGAAAAGGACAGGCTGCC
>NW_022163926.1:0-2481 GCF_008728515.1 Papio anubis
TTTTTTTTTTTTTGGAGACAGGGTCTCACGCTGTTGCTCAGGCTGGAATACAGTGGTATGAACATGGTTCACTATAGCCTCGACCTCCATGGGCTCAAGCGATCCTTCCACCTCAGCCTCTCGGAGTAGCTGGAACTATAGGCTTGAGCCATCATGCCTGGGTATTTTTTCTGTGTGTGTGTGGGTGTGTGTTTTTTTTTTTTTTTTGGTAGAGATGGGGTTTCATAATGTTGCCCAGGCTGGTCCCAGTCCTGGGCTCAAGTGATCTGCCCACCTTGGCCTCCCAAAGTGCTAAGCCTACAGGCATGAGCCACCGTGACTGGCTTTTTTGTTATTGTTAAGAGACAGAGACTGACTCGTAACCCAAGTTGGAGCATGTGGTGGTTCCCTGCAGCCTTGAACTCCTGGGCTCAAGGGATCCTCCTGCCTCAGCCTCTCAAACAGCTGGGACTACAGGTGCCTACCACCACCATACCCATCTACCTTTTTCATGTTTAGTAGAGATGAAGTCTCGCTGTGTCACCCAGGTCTGTCTTGAACTCCTGCGCTCAAGTTATCCTTCTACCTTAGCCTCCCAAAGTGCTGGGATTACAGGTGTGAGCCAATGTGCCAGGCCCACAAAAGGTATTTCTTATGTCCTGGCCTGGGTTGGTGGCTCAAGAGCCAAGCAAGGTAGACTGGGAATAAGTGGGGTTGGTCCACAGGTGGGGGATTTTGGAGTAAAGGCAAACAGGTATCCTTGTTGCAAGTAGGGAGCAGCAGCAGAGAAGAATGTAGAACGTAGACAGTGAGCAGAGAGAAAGTATATAAGCCAGAATGAAAGCTCTCCAAGGAGGATAGGCCGGACAGAAAAACAAATGGATTCTGAAGACAGACCCTGGAATTAGTACCTAAAACATTAGAGTTCAGGAAGCCTATTGGACCATGAGCATCTGTGGGCTGAGTGAAAGCTACAGCTAGGAACTTCTGTTTTCCTTGAATACTGCTGCCAAGGAGGCACAGGACTGGGGTCCCTCCAGGTTGGAGAAAAACTTTCACTCGGAAATTATCCAAAGGTACAAAGTAGATTCTAGTGGCTCCTTCGTGGTCTGAACTTTTCCCAGTAGACTAAGTGCAAGCTAGAATGACTCATGCTGTCACAGGAAGTCCAGAAGCTCCCCTTAGCACATGCTTCTTGACTAGGAGCTTGAGTGTTAAAGGAGGGGATTGGATTATCAGAAAGAGCAGGATTTGGTGAAGGTCAAATGAAGGAAAGTGGCATCAGGAGGATATTTTACACAGTGCTTTAAAATAAAGGTTTGAAGACCTCCAGTTACCTTGAGGGGGTTTGAGGGGGCAGATCTTCCAGCTTCCAGCAGAGATGAGTTCTGTGTCGTATGGACCAAAAGGGGAGTCAGGTGGCACTTAGGAAACTTCTCTAGAACCCAGTGTTGATCATTGTACTTCTTACCAGAACTTGGGCCTCTCTAAGGTGGCAATAGTGCAGGATTATCACTACTGATTTGAAATTAGGAGCTCTGCTTTTTTCCCTTTTTTTTTTTTTTTTTTTTTTTTTTGAGACAGGTCACTCAGTCACCCAGGCTAGAGTGCAATGGTGTGATCATGGCTCACTGCAGCCTTGACCTCCCAGACTCAAGCAATCCTTTCACCTTATCCTCCCCGGTGGCTGGGACTACAGGTACATGCCACCACTCTGAGCTAATCTTCACATTTTTAGTAGAGATGGGGTTTCACCATGTTGCCCAGGCTGGTCTTGAACTCCTGGACTCAAGCAATCTGCCTGCCTTGGCCTCCCAAAGTGCTGGGATTACAAGGGTGAGCCACTGTGCCCGGCCTATTCGCTGTCTTGATGACGACAGAGAAAAGGTATGGGTTTCCTGGGTCCTGGCATAGTCTGAGGGCTCAAGAGCCAGGGAAGAGTGTAAAAATGGGTGGGAATTATGTATAACTTGGGGTTTGGGGGGAAAAAAGGAACTGATATCCTTGTCCCAGGTAGGGATAGGAGGCAAAGGAGGGGCAGAGATGAGAAATGCGAATGGAATCATGCTGTCACAGGTCACCCTGGCCAGATGTAAAGCCACCTAACTTCATATTACAGGCTTTCTTGGCACCACCCCAGACAGTCCTGGGGCTCTCAGAAATGCCACTGCACAATTTTTGTTGATATTTAATCACTTGGTCAACGTACCTGGGTATAAAGAACCCGAGAGTGTTTTAGGCGGATCATCTCTCAGGGCAGAACCTCTATCTTACACATTATTTTACAATAAAGGTAGGTGAGAGTTGAAGTTTGATTCTAAAGCTATCCCAGGCTGGGTTCAGTGGCTCACACCTGTAATCCCAGCACTTTGGGAGGCCAAGGTGGGAGGATCACTTGGGCCCAGGAGTTCAAGACTAGCCTGGGCAACGTCACAAGATCCTGCCTCTACAAAATAAAAAAAAAAAAAAAAAATTAAATTAGCTTGGTGTCAGGGTGTGTGC
>NW_022163927.1:0-2481 GCF_008728515.1 Papio anubis
TTTTTTTTTTTTTGGAGACAGGGTCTCACGCTGTTGCTCAGGCTGGAATACAGTGGTATGAACATGGTTCACTATAGCCTCGACCTCCATGGGCTCAAGCGATCCTTCCACCTCAGCCTCTCGGAGTAGCTGGAACTATAGGCTTGAGCCATCATGCCTGGGTATTTTTTCTGTGTGTGTGTGGGTGTGTGTTTTTTTTTTTTTTTTGGTAGAGATGGGGTTTCATAATGTTGCCCAGGCTGGTCCCAGTCCTGGGCTCAAGTGATCTGCCCACCTTGGCCTCCCAAAGTGCTAAGCCTACAGGCATGAGCCACCGTGACTGGCTTTTTTGTTATTGTTAAGAGACAGAGACTGACTCGTAACCCAAGTTGGAGCATGTGGTGGTTCCCTGCAGCCTTGAACTCCTGGGCTCAAGGGATCCTCCTGCCTCAGCCTCTCAAACAGCTGGGACTACAGGTGCCTACCACCACCATACCCATCTACCTTTTTCATGTTTAGTAGAGATGAAGTCTCGCTGTGTCACCCAGGTCTGTCTTGAACTCCTGCGCTCAAGTTATCCTTCTACCTTAGCCTCCCAAAGTGCTGGGATTACAGGTGTGAGCCAATGTGCCAGGCCCACAAAAGGTATTTCTTATGTCCTGGCCTGGGTTGGTGGCTCAAGAGCCAAGCAAGGTAGACTGGGAATAAGTGGGGTTGGTCCACAGGTGGGGGATTTTGGAGTAAAGGCAAACAGGTATCCTTGTTGCAAGTAGGGAGCAGCAGCAGAGAAGAATGTAGAACGTAGACAGTGAGCAGAGAGAAAGTATATAAGCCAGAATGAAAGCTCTCCAAGGAGGATAGGCCGGACAGAAAAACAAATGGATTCTGAAGACAGACCCTGGAATTAGTACCTAAAACATTAGAGTTCAGGAAGCCTATTGGACCATGAGCATCTGTGGGCTGAGTGAAAGCTACAGCTAGGAACTTCTGTTTTCCTTGAATACTGCTGCCAAGGAGGCACAGGACTGGGGTCCCTCCAGGTTGGAGAAAAACTTTCACTCGGAAATTATCCAAAGGTACAAAGTAGATTCTAGTGGCTCCTTCGTGGTCTGAACTTTTCCCAGTAGACTAAGTGCAAGCTAGAATGACTCATGCTGTCACAGGAAGTCCAGAAGCTCCCCTTAGCACATGCTTCTTGACTAGGAGCTTGAGTGTTAAAGGAGGGGATTGGATTATCAGAAAGAGCAGGATTTGGTGAAGGTCAAATGAAGGAAAGTGGCATCAGGAGGATATTTTACACAGTGCTTTAAAATAAAGGTTTGAAGACCTCCAGTTACCTTGAGGGGGTTTGAGGGGGCAGATCTTCCAGCTTCCAGCAGAGATGAGTTCTGTGTCGTATGGACCAAAAGGGGAGTCAGGTGGCACTTAGGAAACTTCTCTAGAACCCAGTGTTGATCACTGTACTTCTTACCAGAACTTGGGCCTCTCTAAGGTGGCAATAGTGCAGGATTATCACTCCTGATTTGAAATTAGGAGCTCTGCTATTTACCTTTTTTTTTTTTTTTTTTTTTTTTTTTGAGACAGGTCACTGAGTCACCCAGGCTAGAGTGCAATGGTGTGATCATGGCTCACTGCAGCCTTGACCTCCCAGACTCAAGCAATCCTTTCACCTTATCCTCCCCGGTGGCTGGGACTACAGGTACATGCCACCACTCTGAGCTAATCTTCACATTTTTAGTAGAGATGGGGTTTCACCATGTTGCCCAGGCTGGTCTTGAACTCCTGGACTCAAGCAATCTGCCTGCCTTGGCCTCCCAAAGTGCTGGGATTACAAGGGTGAGCCACTGTGCCCGGCCTATTCGCTGTCTTGATGACGACAGAGAAAAGGTATGGGTTTCCTGGGTCCTGGCATAGTCTGAGGGCTCAAGAGCCAGGGAAGAGTGTAAAAATGGGTGGGAATTATGTATAACTTGGGGTTTGGGGGGAAAAAAGGAACTGATATCCTTGTCCCAGGTAGGGATAGGAGGCAAAGGAGGGGCAGAGATGAGAAATGCGAATGGAATCATGCTGTCACAGGTCACCCTGGCCAGATGTAAAGCCACCTAACTTCATATTACAGGCTTTCTTGGCACCACCCCAGACAGTCCTGGGGCTCTCAGAAATGCCACTGCACAATTTTTGTTGATATTTAATCACTTGGTCAACGTACCTGGGTATAAAGAACCCGAGAGTGTTTTAGGCGGATCATCTCTCAGGGCAGAACCTCTATCTTACACATTATTTTACAATAAAGGTAGGTGAGAGTTGAAGTTTGATTCTAAAGCTATCCCAGGCTGGGTTCAGTGGCTCACACCTGTAATCCCAGCACTTTGGGAGGCCAAGGTGGGAGGATCACTTGGGCCCAGGAGTTCAAGACTAGCCTGGGCAATGTCACAAGATCCTGCCTCTACAAAATAAAAAAAAAAAAAAAAAATTAAATTAGCTTGGTGTCAGGGTGTGTGC
>NW_022163928.1:0-2480 GCF_008728515.1 Papio anubis
TGCTCTACCTCAGAGGAGACATCATCCGTGAAGTCACTTTCTAAGTGTAAATTGAGCAGAAAGATAAAAGGATTAGATAACACCTATTCATAGGTTTATGGGGCAATTCTTATGGAATCAGACCCTTCAGAAATTATAATAATAAATATTCCCAACAATGATTGCAGGTAGATATAATTTTTCAGGTATCTCAGATGAGGGAACAGAGATGTAAATAGCAAAAAGACAAAAACCTTGGCCAAAGTCAACAAGCAGAAAGTGGCAAACCCAGAACCTGAGAGCAGATTTGGTTCTAAGCCCCAGGCCTTTGCTCATCTCACTGGGTTGGAGCATCATGAATTTCAACTTGACCCTGAGGAAGCACAGAGTGGTCCCATTCTCTCCTGCACCCACAGCACCGTGACCACCAACACCTGGATGTCAGCTTCATGACTGTGTTTCTTTCCCTACCTTGGAAGGGCCAGTGGTTCCCAGAATCAGCATTGGCTGAGAAGCTGTAGGTGGTGGAGGAAAGGCCCCGCCTGGCCAAGCCATTCCCACAGTGGAACCCTTGATCCAGCTGTAGTCGCAGACATTTGGGCACTAGGGTGCTTGGTTCTAGCTGTGCCTGTGAAGCCTGCACCTCTGACAGGTGGTGGCTCAAGTCTCCACTCCACGTTCCTTGGGGACAGGCCACCTTGGTGGGAGCTGAAAGGAGAAGGGGCTTCAGTAGAAACAATCTGAGTTTTCCCTTTGTTAAGCACGCCCAGAACATGCATCCCTGATGTCCCTGCTTTCAGTAAAGCCACCCAGTGACCCACGCCACACAGACAGACATCATGTCAGTGCAGGCGACGTCACCTTTCCTGTCTGTGTTTGGGGACACTGACACAGCAGGGGCCCAGGCTGGGGTGTCCCTGAAGTGAAAAACCTCTGCTTCAGTCCAGTGGGCTTTGGATCGTCTAACAAGACCATCTCGATTATTCTGTTATTATTCATCTCTTTCCTGTGCCTAGAGGGAAAGTTCTAGAGAGCCCTCAGAGCACAGGAGAGGAGGAGCTGTTTTTCTCCATACACAGGGCTGTAAGAACAGGCCAAGAGTTAGAGGTGCAAGGGTTTGAGAAAGAACCACGAGAAAGAGGGCTGGGATGCTGCAGACCAAACACTAAGTGAGGCAAAATTTCTGGGTTCTGGGGCATTTTGAATTTCCCATTGCCTATAATGGTTTGACCCCCTGCCCACACATATCCATCCTATTGCCATATAGTGGGTGTCAGCAGACAGAGGCAATGTAGGAGAGGGACCAGTCCCTTCCCAGAAATTCAGGGGCCACAAGAGCCACAGATCAGCATGTGCGGTTCCTTAGGAAGGTAACAGAGGACACGGTCCTCACATTACCCACTGCTCCAGTGGCGTTCGGGTGGCACCCCTTAAACAAATTTTTTCCATTTCCACAGGGAGAGGAATACACATTCTTAGTGGACTAAGAAAAGACTTCCAATGACCTCATGCAAGTCCAGGTCGGGCTCAGGATGGGGACGGGGCCTGCAGGGCCGGATCCACGTTGCTGTGGGGCTCCTCTCTCTCCTCCCCTCTCCACATCCTCATTCTCTGCAAGGTTTTCTAAGTTTTCTTAAATATGCCTCAGTGACCTCAGCTCCAACATGGAGATGCCACTGCCCACTCACAAGTGTCCCTTGAGTCCTGAATGGGTTATAGCAGGACAGAGCTTGCTTGCAAAGGGGCAGGGCATACAGCAGGTGCAAGGACAGTGTGTATTTTAATTGTCTCAGGAATCACTGTGATCCTAGAAAAGCATTTGCTATTTTGAAACTCAAATGCAAAATGGGAAAGGGGATGGTCCCAGTATGAAAGGCACTTACTGACCAAAATAGAATAGAGGCCAACATTTTTGTTGCTAGTTTCTTTCTTTGTGTGTGTGTGCCTGTGAGTGTGTGTGTGTGTGTTTGTGACACGGGGTCTCACTTTGTTGCTCAGGCTGGAGTGCAGTGGTGCAATTGTGGCTCACTGCAGCCTCAACTAACTAGGCTCAGGTGATCCTTCCACCTCAGCCACCCAAGAAGCTGGGACTACAGGTGTGTACCACCACGCCCTGCTAATTTTTTTGTAGAGACAGGGTTTCACCACGTTACCCATGCTGGTCTCAAACTCCTGAGCTCAGGCGATCCATCTCCTTGACCTCCCAAAGTGCTGGAATTACAGGCGTGAATCACTACACCTGGCATTTTTGCTAATTTCATTACAACATAATTCAATATCCTGAGGGACAGCACAGAGTTACTTGCTCTTACAAGAAGACAATGTAATGGGTAAAACCCCCAAAAATCTACATGAAATTCCCAGAATAGAAGTTAAAAAAAAGAGAGAGAATGAGCAAGAAGAAATGAAAACTGGATTTTGTTTTTACACATCCTGTGGAGCTGCTATCTCAAGGGGCACTTGCTCAGAGGAAGGGTTTTCTGGACGTCGTGGGGACAGGA
>NW_022163929.1:0-2479 GCF_008728515.1 Papio anubis
GTTTTGTTACACTGTTTTCTTGGAATTTGCAAGGGGATATTTCAGAGAGCATTGAAACTTATGGTGACAAAGGAAATATCCTCAGATGAAAACTAGATAGAAGCTATCTGAGAAACTGCTTTTTATTTGTGAATTCACCTCACAGAGTTACACTGTTCTTTTAATAAAGCTGTTTGATCACACTCTTTTCATGAAATCTGCAAAGGGATATTTGGGAGGGCATTGAAGCCTATGAAGACAAAGGAAATATCCTCAGATAAAAACTAGGAAGAAGCTTTCTGAGAATCTGCTCTGTGATGTGTGAATTCATATCACAGAATTGCATGATACTTTTCTTGGAGCAGTTTACTAACACTGTTTTCGAGGAATCTGCAATAGAATACTTGGGAACTCATTGAAGCCTATGGTAACAAAGGAAATATTCTCAGACAGAAAGCAAAAAGAAGCTTTCTGAGAAACTGCTTTGTGATGTGTGAATTCGTCTCACAGATTATCACCTTTCTTTTCATGGAGCAGTTTGCTCTCACCATTTTCGTGGAATGTGCAAAAGTAAAATCACGAGTGAATTGAGGCCTATGGTGAAAAAGGAAATATCCTCCGACAAAAGCTAAAAAGAAGTTTCCTGAGAAACTGCTTTGTGCTTTGTGAATTTATCATACAGAGTCACACGATTCTTTTCATGGACAAGTTTGGTATCACTCTTTTTGGGGAATCTAAAAAGGAATATTTTGGATTGCATTGAAGTTTATGGTGACAAAGAAAATATCCAAAGATAAAAATTCGAAAGAAGCTTTCTGAGAAACTGCTTTGTGATGGATGAATTCATGTCACAGAGTTACACCAATCTTTTCCTACAGCTGTTTGCTAACACTGTTTTCATGGAATGTTCAATAGGATAATTGAGAGGGCATTGAAGCCTATGGTGACAAACGAAATATACTCAGGTAAAAAATATAAAGAAGCTTTCTAGAAATTACTTTGTGATTTTGAATTCTTCTCACAGAGTTACCCAATTCTTTTCGTGGATCAGTTTGGTAGGAAATATCCTCAGATATATCCTTTGGTAGGAAATATCCTCAGATAAAAACTAGAAAGAAGCTTTCTGAAAAACTGCTTTGTGATTTGTGAATGCCTCTCACAGAGTTACACCTTTCTTTCCATTGAACAGTTTGCTAATACTGTTGTTGTGGAATCTGCAAAGGGATATTTGGAAGCACATTGAGGCCTATGACGAAAAAGGAATTATCCTCAGAAAAAAGGTAGAAAGAAGCTTTGTGAGAAACTGCTTTGTGATGTGTGAATTCATCTCATGGTGTTACACTGTTTTTTTCATGGAGCAGTTTGCTAACACTGTTTTCTTGGAAACTGCAATGGGATAATTCAGAGCACCTTGAAGATTATGATGACAAAGGAAATGCCCTCAGATAAAAAGTAGGGAAAGATTTCTGAGAAACTCCTTTGTGATGTGTGAATTCATCTCAAAGAGTTACACGATTCTTTTCATGGATCAGTTTGGTAGCACTGTTTTGGGGTATCTGAGAAGGGATATTTTTGATAGCATTGAAGCCTATCGTGAAAAAAATATATGCACTGATAAAAACTAGAGTGAAGGTTTCTGAGAAACTGCTTTGTGATGTGTGAATTCATCTAAAAGTGTTACACTTTTCTTTTCATGGAGCATTTCACTAACACTGTTTTCATGGAATATTCACCAGGATATTTGGGAGTGCATTGAAGCCTATGGTGACAAAGGAAATATCCACAGATAAATACTACAAAAATGCTTTCTGAGAAATGTTTTGTGATGGGAGAATTCATCTCAGAGTGTTTCACTGTTCTTTTTATTGAGCAGTTTGTAACGCTTTTCTATGAATCTACAATGGGATTTTTCATAGCACATTGAAGCTCATGGTGTCATAGGAAATATGCTCACAGAAAATGTAGAAAGAAGCTTTCTGAACAATTGCTTTGTGGTGTGTTAATTAATCTCACAGAGTTACACAATTCTTTTCATGGATCAGTTTGGTAGCACCGTTTTTGGGAAATATGAGGAGGGATATTTTGGATTGCATTGAAGCCTATATTGACAAAGTAAATATCCTCAGAAAAAAACTAGAAAGAAGCTTTCTGGGAAACTGCAATATGATGTGTGAATTTATCTCACTCAGGTACACCATTCTTTTCACTGAGTAGTTTGCGAACACTGTTTTCATGCAACCTGCAAAGGGATATTTGGGAATGCATTGAATCCTATAGTGAAAAAGGAAACATCCTCAGATAAAAAACAAAAAGATACTTTCTGAGAAACTGCTTTGTGATGTTTGAATTCATCTCACAAAGTTACACTGTTCTTTTCATTGATCAGTTTGCTAATACTGTTTTCTTGGAATCTACAAGGGGATATTTCGTAGAGTATTGAAGTTTATGATGACAGAGGAAATATCCTCAGGCAAAAACTAGATAGAAGCTTTCTGAGAAA
>NW_022163930.1:0-2479 GCF_008728515.1 Papio anubis
TAAAGAAAACATGGTGTATGAACACACACACACACACACACACACACACACACACCGTGGAACACTATGCAGTCACAAAAAAATGAAATCATGTATTTTGCAGCAATATGGATGGAACTGGAGGCCATTTTCCTAAATGAACTGAGAAACAGAGTTAAATAACCTCATGTTCTCACTTGTGAGAACTAAACAATGGGCACACCTGGACACACAAAAGGGAATAATAGGCACTGGAGACTCCAAAAGGTGGGAAGATGAGGTGGGGGATGAGGGTTGAAAAATTACCTATAGAGTACAATGTTCACTATTTGGTTGACAGGCACACTAAAAGCCCAGAATTTACTACTATGCAATATATCTACATAGCAAAACTACACTTGTACTCCATAATTCTATCTAAAAAATTAAAAAGTAAAGTAATTATTTTTAAAAAACAGAGAAAGCTAAAATCTAAGTTTTACAAAAGTTGGTGGCAACAAGGATCAAGTAGATCAGTGTTGTGAAACTAGAAAAAAGCTCAGAAAAACTTTGGGCTAAAATGATACAGGTGGGATGAAAGTATGAATTAAAAATAGTTCCCAAACTCTCCCACTCACCTCATATAGCCAGGAAACTACCACCCACGGCCGCCTCTGTAGATGGAAAATAAGTTTACTGGTTAAATAGAAGGAGAAAAGCATGGGATTCAGTGTCACCTGACACAGGAGAGAGCTGAGGTGAAAAGGAACTGGATTAAATGGAAATCTACATATTGAAGAATGAAACACTAGCTCTTTTTCTCCAGCTCACCTCGGAATAGTTAGTGGTCAGGTATAACCCCCACACTGGAGACCACAGAATTCCTGTGGAGAGAAACTGATCCAATTCAGAGGTGAAGATGCTGTGCTAATCTTCCAGTCTCTAATAATTGCCCCACACATAGCACACTAGTAGACGAGTCTCATCAGGAACAGATAGGTTATCTAATGCCTCGTATACATATGAATAATAGCTAGGGACCACGAGAAATTTAAGCATAACTTCTATCCTGAAGGAGACAAACACAATTAAACAAACAAACTGGTGGAAATAGAATATCTGAAGCAAAATGAAATACCAACTACAATCAACACTATGGGGTACGTAAGAAGAAAATATTCCAGCTACAAAAAGATAAAAATTAGAAAAACAATAAAAAGCTCTTGGAAATCAAATCAATAGCAAAAAATATTAAAAAGGTCAAATATCAGAATTTGAAGATAATTTTGAGAAAATCTAAAAGTAGCACAATAAAACAAAAAACAAATAAATGTGAAACAAAACAGAAGAAAATCAGAAGCTCGACATAGTAGGACCCAAATCTGACTATGAGAGGTCAGAAAGAGAAAGAAAAAATGGAGGGTACAAAATGATCAAAGACAAAATTCAAAAACATTGTCCAGAAGTAAAGGACATGCCCATCCAGATTGAAAGAGCCAGCCAAGCACTCAGCACAACAAATCGTAAAGCTCTACAACCAAGCACATCAGCATAAAACTTCAAAATTCCAAGTATAATTATACTATCCTTTTTGTTTCTTTGTTTGTTTTATATAAGGAATTCTGGATTTTTTCCCAGCTTTATGGAGATATGATTGACAAATAAAAATTGTATATATTTAGGGTGTACAACATGCTGTTTCGATATACATATACATATATATACATATATATGTGTACACACATTCTGAAACGATTATCACAACCTAGCTAGTTAACATATCTATCACCTCACATAGTTACTATGGATTTGTATGCATAGTGAGAACACTTAAGGTCTGCACTCCTAGCAAATTCCAAGTATGCAATGCCTTGTTCTTAATTACACTCACCATGCTGTACAGTGTTTTCCAGTACTTACTCATTTTATCACTGAAGGTTTCATTAACATCTTTTACTAATATCCACACTTTTTCCCCACCTTGTAGCCCCGATAACCACCATTCTACTGTGTTACTATGAGTTTGACTTTTTTTTTTAAAGATTCAACATAGAAGTGAGGTTGTGCATTACTTGGCTTTCTGTGTCTGGCTTATTTCCCTTGGTATAATGTCTTCAAGATTTTTGCATGTTTCAGATAACAGCATTTCCCCCCTTTTTAAGGCTAAAATAATGTTTTTGTCAGGTATGCTTCAAAATTACTTGGAGGACCCTTTTTGGGAAAGTTACTGGAAAATATTCCCCATCCGAAAATGGACTAAACAAACCCAGGGGAAAATATGGGATCCAGGGGACAGAACACGTAATGGAGAAGAGTTAGGAAGGGAATTTCTTGAATTATAGTGAAGAACAATCCAGCAATAGCAGGTGTGTACGGCAATAACCAAACCAGATTTGGGCAAAAGTATAGAGGGTTCCAAGAAGAAAATTCTAAGGAAAAATGGGACTCCTATATAACCAGATTCACAGCACAGCCTGGACATAAAAGGGATAATTATTGGTATATAGAAATCTAAATAACA
>NW_022163931.1:0-2478 GCF_008728515.1 Papio anubis
CCATCAGAAGGAAATTCCAGCCAAGGGCTGGGCAAGGACTCAGTTCTAGCCAGGCAGGCTAAGGATTGGATTAAGGATCCATGCCCATGAAGAGGCAGTGGGTAGGGAGAACTGTAGCCAGCCTCAGGAAACAAACACAAAGTAGTCATAAGGATTCAGCCACCACGCCCAGTGATACACATGGCTATTCATCTCCTGTGTTCAAGGCAGCAAGACTAAGCCAGACTTCACAAGCAGGTAGAAGTAGGTTCCTAGCCTGGGTAGCGTGGACTCCCAGACTGGACACGGTGAAGCCTACAGGTAGAAAGGTGAGTAGACCTTTGGTGAAGCCTACCGGTTGAAAGTGTCCAGACAGACTAGAACCGGGAACCTGCCTGATTGCCAGTCGGAATGAGAATACCCCTGTAGCTGAGATTCTACTTTGATTGTACTTGCATTTCCAGTGCCTGGGACTTAGAACTTAACACTTTATTAATAAGGCCACTTTCAGGTATAATGATCATACATTTCAGTTTGCCCAGGACAGTCCCTGTTGATGTGGTATGTTAGTTGATACCCACTTTCACTCTTTTTAACTGTCCCACTTTAGATGTCATTCTACCTTGGGGAATATAGTTCACCAGTTGCTGGTGGTTCCAGCCATTCCTGTGGTTTGCAGGTGCTGGGGACCTCATATGTTCCCTCCTGTCAGAACCTTCTGTTGGGACACCATTTCATTCCCAGTGCTCTCTCTCCAAAGGTCTCCTCTCTAAGTAACTTAAACTTTAGTGAGTCAGTATAGAGTTGCATAATGGACTGAAGGGTCAGCTTCAAATCTCTAGAATTACAGCCTTGTTAGAATTGGTAATTGGTACGGCAGCCTGACTCTTGGAATAAGGATAGCATCCTGCTTATTAATAAGGGGATTTGGTAATTAGTTTGCAGGTAGAATTTGTCCATGTTTTTAACTTCTGGATAACTTTAATGAAATAAAATACAGTATAATTAGATGTGGCATTTTAAACTTGCATTATAATACTTTTATGTAAAATCTAAGCATGCCTTATAAATGCCTATATTTTATCCTCACACCAGCATCCATATTAATGCAAGGCCCTTCCAGTTCCAACTCTTAAAACTACTACGCAGTGTGTACTTTGTAGGATTGCCTGAGCTTCTTGGTTTTATAGTCTTTACAAAATGGTATAGAGACCCTCTTAATCATATGTTCTGTGCCATATTATTTAAAACATGAGCTAGGTTCAGGAAGCTGTATTTAGAATGAATTTGATGCCTGTGTGAAATTAATTGTACATTTACCACTGGTAATTTTCTCTCAGTAGTTGGGACTTAACAGCAGTGAGGCCTGGTAATGGTGACACAAGATTCATTGAAGCAGTTAAATTGCTTTAGTCACTGGCAGCATATGCCATTTAAAATACATTAATGATGAGATTTTGCTGGTTTTTAAAACTGCTTTTTATTTTAGTTTGATGAGCTAATTAATTTGGAAGGGACTTGTGGTTTTAGAAAGGTATACAGTGATTCAGGAAAATGGCAGAACTGAACCTTCTGCAGTCCAAATTGGCATTACTCTATTTTGCAAGTGCTCTAGACTAATCACTTGAGTCTTCTGGATTCAGGCCATGCAGATATTGACAGTTTTATTGATTTCTTAACCCAAGCGTGGCTTTAATTTAAAAAAAAAAAAAAAAAAGGAGCTTACTATGGGTATGACGTAAAGTAAATAAATTTATATTGTTGCTATCTGCCAAGTAGATACAGAGACTGTGAGGCATGTCTGTGCCACTTCAGCAGATGTTTGTGTTAGGAAATCTTTCATTTGCATATAACACCCCTAAGTAGAAAAGCAGTGGATTTGAGATTTGCTACAATTTTTAAATTACTCATTAATTTTGCAAAGTGGATTTACAGCAATGTGTATTATAACATTTTGAGATAATTGTAATTATTTTAAAGCTGTTTTAAAAATATGTAGATTTCTACCTGGTGTTTGAAATGGTGATCCTACAAGTGGTACTCTTTGAGTTCATTCATTCATTCATTTATTCATTCATTCATTCATGGGATCAAGAGACTTGATATTTAACTTCTAATATCCCTCTTCCACCACGGTGTTCCCTTTGTGAAGGGAACCACTACCCGCCCTCCACAGTGCTCACCACACCTCTGTTATCACATCCAGCAAATAACCCCCATTTGCATTTCTTCCCAATTTGTGGGCTACACAGGCATCCTGGTGAGATAGGTGAGAAGGCCAGAGTGTGGGAGAGGCGAGAGCTGAGACTGGAGAATCTGAATTAGAATGTCCAGAGGTGTGTGGTGAGCACAGGCCAGTGCCTGCAGGGCTCCCCTTCCTGGGAGCCAAGCAAGAGCAGGACCCTGCACAGCTAAGCAGGTGGCCACATTGTCCTCCCCACAAGATCCATGCCCATCAGAAGGAAATTCCAGCCAAGGGCTGGGCAAGGACTCAGTTCT
>NW_022163932.1:0-2477 GCF_008728515.1 Papio anubis
GGGAGAAAGTGCTAATGAGATTACTCTGGAGTCTCCACCTTAACACAACCCCTCCTCACTTGTACTTACTGCCAGCCTCCACTGCTCACCCAACTCTGAAGTTTCTGTTTTAGCTTCCCAAGCAGAAGCCCCAGCCGATTTCCCTGTCCGTGACTTGTGGAGAATGCAGCAGTGGTGATCCCACCATCAGAACTCCCCAAGTTCCAGGAACCTCATAGCCCTTAGTGTTGAGCTTGAGAAGCCTTGTTTCCTGACACCATGCATTCTCCAGTGAGTCTTGTGTGTTTGATAGGTGTGGAAAGGAGAGGGATCGGGAGGGAAACCTCTGGCTCTGTCACTTCTGGAAGCTCAGCCTGGCTCCCAGGCTTCCCTGCCCACCCAGGAAGCTGTCCCACGGGAAATGGGGGTTTGACAGGGCTGGCCTGAAGCCACATCACCCTCTCTGAGTAGGATTTGTGTGGTGGGGAGTGATTTGGAGCCCCACCCCAAACTCCAGCTCTGGAAGGAGAATTTCAGTGGCACTGAGTCCTTTTCTATTAAGTCCTGCTCAGTCACAGTGCTCCTCCCAGGGCCTGCCTGTGGCTGCCCTGCTGTTGGCATCTTACCCAGAGCCACAATGCTAGCAGGCCACCAGGTGCAGATGGTCTCACACTGGGGAACAGGGAAGACAGTTCCAAAGGGAGGGTTGGAGTTGCTGGGAAGAGCAGGGGCAATGCGTTGCCAGCACAGGGTAATGCTTCCTCACATTAGACCCTGCTAGGCCCTTTCCACCTCACTCGAAGGCTTAGAAGCTGGATTTTGTGTTTTCTTTCAGGTGACCAGCAGCTACCTGTCCAATCCCCCAAGATTGGAAAGGCAGCAGGAGCCCCCAGGAGCTCAGGGATGTCCTCAGGTAATGCTTTGTGTGGATCATAGTAATCCAAGTCCACACTAGATGGTGGGATCCATGTCCAGGTTAAACTGATTTCTGCATCTCTCCCACCTCCAGCTTCCATACCCCATGGAGAGTGGATGCCTTCTTTCCATTGAGGGTTCTGTGCCAACCCACCTCACCACTGGGCTGCAGGCTGTGGGGGCTATAAGGGCTGGGGGAGACAGGGAATATGGTGAGAGATCAGGCCAGAATAGACTAACCCTTTCTGTTCCTCCAGTGTCTGCTTGTCTAGTGCATCCTGCTGCAGAGGAAAACTGAGGACCTGAGGGGAGGTTCCAAGATGGCCGAATAGGAAGAGCTTCAGTCTTCAGCTCCCAGCGTGAGTGACACAGAAGACGGGTGATTTCTGCATTTCCAACTGAGGTACTAGGTTCATCTCACTGGCACTTGTCGGACAGTGAGTGCAGCCCATGGAGCAGGGTGGGGCATCACCTCATCTGGGAATTGTGAGGGGTCAGGGAATTCCATTTCCTAGCCAAGGGAAGCTGTGACAGATGGTACCTGGAAAATTGGGACACTCCCACCCTAATACTGTGCTTTTCCGACAGTCTTAGCAAACAGCACACCAGGAGATTATATACTATGCTTGACTCAGAGGGTCCCACCCCCATGGAGTCTCGCTCACTGCTAGCACAGCAGTCTGAGATTGAACTGCAAGGTGGCAGCGAGGCTGGGAGAGGGGCTTCCACCATTGCTGAAGCTGAGTAGGTAAACAAAGCAGCCATGAAGCTCAAACTGGGTGGAGCCCACCGCAGCTCAAGGAGGCCTGCCTGCTTCTGTAGACTCCAACTCTGGAGGCAGGGCATAGCTGAACAAAAGGCAGCAGAAACTTCTGCAGGCTTAAAAGTCCCTGTCTGACAGCTTTGAAGAGAGTAGTGGTCCTCGCAGCACGGTGTATGAGATCTGAGAACGGACAGACTGCCTCCTCAAGTGGTCCCTGACCCCCAAGCAGCCTAACTGGGAGACACCTCCCAGTAGGGGACGACTGACACCTCATACAGCCAGGTGCCCCTCTGAGACGAAGCTTCCAGAGGAAGGATCAGGCAGCAACATTTGCCGTTCTGCAATATTTGCTGTTCTGCAGACTCCACTGGTGATACCCAGGCAAACAAGGTCTGGAGTGGACCTCCAGCAAACTCCAACAGGCCTGCAGCTGAGGGTCCTGACCGTTAGAAGGAAAACTAACAAACAGAAAGGACATCCACACCAAAACCCCATCTGTACATCACCATCATCAAAGACCAAAGGTAAATAAAACCACAAAGATGGGGAGAAACCAGAGCAGAAAAGCTGAAAATTCTAAAAATCAGAGCACCTCTTCTCCTCCAAAGGAACGAAGCTCCTCACCAGCAATGGAACAAAGCTGGATGGAGAATGACTTTGACAAGTTGAGAAAAGAAGGCTTCAGATGATCGGTAATAACAAACTTCTCTGAGCTAAAGGAGGATGTTCAAACCCATCGCAAAGAAGCTAAAAACCTTGAAAAAAGATTAGGTGAATGGCTAACTAGAATAAACAGTGTAGAGAAGACCTTAAATGACCT
>NW_022163933.1:0-2477 GCF_008728515.1 Papio anubis
TGAGGAGACTTGGTACTTCTGAACTGATCTTATTTGGATAAGATGTCAGACTTCTGCGAATGTTGCATGGTTTGAGACATTTGAGGATTTGGGGATGGGGTGCATGTATTTTGCACGTGGAAGAGATGTGAATCCTCGGGAGCCAGAGGGCAGGCTGTGGTAGACTGAACAATGCCCCTCCAAAAGATAGCCACATAGTAACCCCTGGAACCTGTGAGTGTTAACTTACAACAAAAAAAGTGATTATGTTGGTCAAGTGTGGTGGCTCGCACCTGTAATCCCAGCATTTTGGGAGGCTGAGGCCAGTGGGTCACGAGGTCAGGAGTTCAAGACCAGCCTGGCCAAGATGGTGAAACCCTGTCTCTACTAAAAATACAAAAATTAGCTGAGCATGGTGGCAAGCACCTGTAATCCCAGCTACTCGGGAGGCTGAGGCAGAGAATTGCTTGAACCCAGGAGGCAGAAGTTGTAGTGAGCTGAGATCACACCTCTGCACGCCAGCCTGGGTGACATAGTGAGACCCCGTCTCAAAAAAAAAAAAAAAGAAAGAAAAACGTAATTGTGTTAAAGATCCTGAGATGGGGAGATTCTCCTGGATTATCTGGGTGGGCCCTAAATGTAACATTGAATGTCCTTA
Organism: Papio anubis; assembly: GCF_008728515.1. Classification (NCBI taxonomy): domain Eukaryota; kingdom Metazoa; phylum Chordata; class Mammalia; order Primates; family Cercopithecidae; genus Papio; species Papio anubis. The sequence continues at coordinate 638 of NW_022163933.1, forward strand.
TCAGATTGAGGTAGGGAGATCTGACACAGCGAGAAGAGAAGAAGGCAGTATGACTGCCATGATTTGAATGTCCCCACCAAAACTTGTGTTGAAATGTAATTGCCATTGTAACAATATTAAGAGGTGGGGCTGTGAGGAAGTGATTAAGGCCATTATCAAAAGATTGGATTAGTTATCACGAGACTGGGCTTGTTATAAAAGGGAGTTTAGCCACATTTTCTCTGTCTGTCTCCTGCACTTGCTTTTGTCTTTCATCCTTCCATCATAGCACAACCCTTACCAGATGCCAACGCCATGCTCTTGGACTCCTAGCCTCTAGAACTGTACACTAAATAAACTTCTATCCTTTATAAATTACCCAATTTGTGGTATTCCGTTATAGTAACAGAAAACAAACAAAGGCAATGACCATGGAGATAGAGATTAGAGTGATGCAGCCATGCATTAGTCCATTCTCATGCTGCTATAAAGAACTGCCCGAGACTGGGTAATTTATAAATGAAAGAGATTTAACTGACTCACAGTTCCGCATGGCTGGGGAGGCCTCAGGAAACAATCATGGCCAAAGGTGAAGAGGAAGCAGATACTTTCTTCACATAGTGGCAGGAGACAGAAGTGCCAGCAGGGGAAATGCCAGACGCTTATAAAACCATCAGATCTCGTGAGAACTCACTGTCACAAGAAGAGCAAGGGGAAAACCTCCCCCACTGGGATTTTTAATCCGTGGGGATTACAATCTGAGATAAGATTATGGAAATTATTTTCATTAAAAATAAATAAATACATAAATAAAAGCACAGATTTTGGACTCAGTTCAACTTCTGGGTGAATCCCAGCTGTGTCACCCACTGACCTTGAGCAGACTGCTTAATTCTCTGAGCCTCAGTCTCAACATCTGCACACTGGGGATGATAATAGTATTTAACTCAAGAGAAGGTTGTGAAAATCAATGGGAAGATGCACATAAAGGGCTTTGTGCTGGGCTCAAGGGCCATTGCCCTGTCCCTGCCCTAAGAGAGCTCCCTGTCATCCTGGGGGGATCTTAGAGAGATCAGGGCTGTACATGGAAAGCCTAGAGAGGAATGGGGACTTGTTGGAGGTGCTAGGGATGGGGGTAAGGGAGACTTCTTAGACAAATTGACTTATGAGCTCCCTGATGAACACAGTGGGCCCTAATTACATACTCTTTTTAATACTATTATTATAAATATTATTAATATCAATGGGTAAAATATATTTCTGGTTTTTTGGTCTTTTAGAAAAAAACATATATAGAAGTGAGTTTTTTTAGTTTAAATTTCTTTTTAAAAAATTTTTTTATAGAGATGGGGGTATCACTATGTATCCCAGATTGTTCTGGAACTCCTGGCCTCAAGTGATCCTTCCACCTCCTGCCTCACCCTCTCAAAGTGTTGGGATTACAGGCATAAGCCACTGGGACTGACTCATTGAAATTTTTCTTTCTTTCTTTCTCTCTATCTCTCTCTCTCTTTTTTGGACAATATCTTGCTCTGTGGCCCAGGTAGGCAGCAGTTGCCGAATCATGGCTCACTGCAACCTCGTACTCCTGGGCTCAAGCAATCTTCCTAACCCAGCATCCTGAGTAACGGACTACAGGCACACCACCCCACCTCGCTAATTTTATTTTGTGTGTGTGTAGAGAAAAGAGACAGGGTATCGCTCTGTTGCCCAGGCTAGGGTGCACTGGCGTGATCGTGGCTCACTGCAACCTCTGCCTCCCGGGTTCAAGCGATCCACCGGCTGTGGCCTCCCAAAGTGCTGGGATTACAAGAGTGAGCCACCGTGCCCGGCCCAAATTTCTTACGTTACTACAGAGTTC
>NW_022163934.1:0-84716 GCF_008728515.1 Papio anubis
ACTGTCCCTTGACTCTGGTTTTTGATTATGTCCAATGTGTACTTTAATTCTATTTTTTAGTATTGTATTATTTTGATATTTTTCCAATGTGTTCTTTATTTTTCCATAACGCCATATGACGCTATTACCTACATTACCTTAAGGATGTTTTCTTGTTAGTTCTGCAGAAGTTTTTACCTTTGTGATACTGATAACCGAGTCATTGTGATGTGACAGGCAATATGCTACATGGTTTACAGACATTATTACATTTCTTCATACATGCTCATGCTCTGGATTTTCCAGATGTTGTTCCTTTATTAATGAAATATTTTAAAGATTCATGCTAGTATTTTTTTTTCTTTATATACTCTCTAGTGCAAAACAAGATCTCTTCAGTTTTTATTTTTTTTCTTAAAATCTATGTATGGGGCTTGCTCATGGTTGCTGTCCCAATAAGCATTATTATGTGGAATGCAGTTTCTGGTATAATTCCTGATTTCTAGCAGCCTACAGATAACATTCAACCAACACTGTATATTTCTTTGCAGGCTTAAAATCATAGGGGAAATTGTAAAACTACATTCTCAAAATGTACTGTTTTATTTCACTCTCTTCTGTACATGGGCTAATACTAATTTCAAAATTCAATGTATCTCTACCAATGCTACCCCTTATAGCCACCCTTTTGGCTATTTTTCTTGAGATGAGACATCTGATACAGAAATAAAGTCCTTGCTACTTTATAGTTAAGCATCCTATAAAAATAAATGCCTGGTTCCCAACTTTTTATGTTGGTACAGACTCTGCATTCCTTACTATAGACTATGGATGTGTATGAAATATGGGCCTATATTTTGACTTCATATCTGTCCACATCCATCTCCATTTTCCTCAGTTCAGAGAAGTTAACCATTCCAAAATTTTCTGGATTTAGAATATCCATCAGTTGTAGTATCAGTGCTGCTTGTGTTTGTTTCTTTTTTTCTTCATTTGTGATGAAAATTTAATAGAAAGTTCGGAGAGACTCAGATAGTGCAGATTAAAATCACTTTAAAATGCACGTCTACTTTACATCTCAGAAAAAACTGACAGCAACGTGGTGTGTGAACTAGAAAGAGTCCAATAAAGACAGAAATTGGTGATCAACCGATGAAAGGTGAGAGTATATGCAGATTTCTGAATTAGGCAATTTCATATATGAAGCTACCATAGATTTACAAATCTGCAGAGCTACAGAGCTACCATAGAGCTATTAATCAAAGTGGGGGAAATAGGATATACAAGTTGTGGTTCTGTGAAGAAGACTAAATTTAGATGCAATCATATTGTGTTTGAACTTGCTTTGAGATATTTAAGGTGAAAGAATCAACTAGTTAGACATGTGGCTCTAATATTCAGGAGATTAGTCTGGGAAGAAGATAAAAGCTTTAAAGTAGAAAAGTGAATATACAAAATCCATTGTCCACGGAATGCCTATGTAGTTGAAAGTACACAGAAATAGACAACGTGTTTGGAGAAATAGCCAAACTAATTTTCATCTACAACTCTAAGTAAGTACTTGTCGATTAGATGATAAAACTTGAGTAAAAATTGGCATACTTAATGAAAATAAACTTGAATGGTTTGTAAAACTAGTAGAAATCATAAAAACTTAAAAGTATATTTTGAGTAATACTTTGATTTTATGATAAATACGTCATTTCCACAATGGATTAATTTGATTTATAGTATCCAATATTATCTTAAGTATTTACTATTTGCAAAAAAATGAGTTTCAGTAATCTAATTACATATCATATAACACATGGAGAATCCTGAAATAAAATTGTTTTAAGTCCGAACAATACAAATTTTAAATAATCAGAAATATTCAAATACAGATATCTGTCCCACATTTTATTTATTAAGAAGTAAATATTAACTGAAGCAGGATTATATCATAATTATCATCATTATTAGACAGTGTAGTATGGTTGTTAATAGCACAGGCTCTAGTATCTTTTTGTTTCTCGATTGATTTCCAATATCATATATTTCACTTTTTGTGAACTTTGGCAATGTATCCAAACTTTCAAACTTGTTTATGCATCTGTCAAGAAAAACAAAAAACAAAAAAAAAAACCTCTCTTTTAGGTCTGTCATAAGACTCAAATGAAATAGTCTATATAAAATAATTAGAGCAAAGTATGGAAATGGTCTTATCATTAACACAATATTATATACCTGAGTAATCCTATAAGAGAACAAAGATCAGATTAAAGACCAGGACATACATGTTACAAAAGAAGCTTATTATTTGTCTCACTGATTTTTATCAAAACAGAAACAGGTTTTATAATCATAAACAGGGCAGTATTTTAATGTTACAAACTAAGAAGAATATCAAGCTTCAGGTTCATAGGAACTGAAACATCTCTCTCCTATTAAACATATATAATGAGGCAAGATGAATGGGCATTACCTGGGGTGAATTCTTAAGTAAATGTAGTTACTGAAAAGAGATGTTTTCCTGCTTACTAAATGGAGTAAATGAAATTTGGTTTCTAAGTTAATAATTCTAAAATTCCAATCACAATTAGTCAATTATTTTTTTATATCAAGGCCTAATCACAGTTAAATAGAATATTTCAGGAAGAGCAAATAAAGGTAAATCAACTGACAAATGCATACTGAATATCTATTATGAGCAAGCAACTCCACTAAACAAGGATTAGCCCCAAATACCCCTTATTCTCATAATCCAGCTGAAGGATGAAAAATTTAATCAAAATCATGAGAGTACAAGATAGTAAGTGTAAACATCGAATAAATGTATTTAAATAAATTGAAGTTAAATTGAAATTAATTAAATATCTTAGTTCAGGGATTAATCTCACAGACAAAATATTGAATGAAAGAAGCTAAACACAAACAGTATGTAATACATGATTCATTTATATAAAAATCAAGTATAGGGAGAGATAATTATGGTAATACAATTCAGAATAATGGTTACTATTTGAGAGGACACTGATGAGGATGTGGCATTAAGAGGTCTTCTGGGTTGCCGATAATGTTCAATAAGTTGATCTTGGACGTTGTTACACAGGTAGAGGTGGATGTAAAACTTCCTTGAGCTGTACTCTAAAGCTTTATGCATTTTACTGAATGTATATTAAACTTCAACTAAAATAATTTAAAAATTCTAAATTTAGGAAGTCAAGATCCTACAAGAGAATTCTGCTCCAAAAGGCCGTAATGCCAATCTTCCATAATTCTACTTCCCCTACTTTCCTCTTGACGGCAGTCCCTGGACTTGAATGGGCCCACATCTGCATCTCCATTCCCCATCTGCTGCCTCTATTTAACTGCCCTTTCTGGGAATACCCTGATCCTTTTCGTCATCTTCACTGAGCCAATCCTCCATGAGCCCATGTACTATTTCCTCTCCATGTTGTCCACCACTGACATTGGCTTATGCATCTCTACACTGGTGACAGTGCTGGGAATATTCTGGCTCAATGCTCGGTAGATTAGCTGTAACACTTGTTTATCACAGATGTTCTTCATTCACCACTGCACTTTCATGGAATCTTCAGTGCTCCAGGCTATGGCCTTTGATCATTTTGTGGCCATTTCTAACCCCTTAATATATGCTATCATTCTAAGTCATGCAAGAATTCCACAGATTGGTTTGGCAGTCATTACCAGCGAGACTGTCATTTTGACACCACTAATCCTACTTTTTAAGTGACTGTCGTTCTGCCGCAGCCACATGCTCTGCCACTCCTACTGTTTCCACCCTGATGTGAAGAAACTCTCATGTTCAGACACAAAGATCAACAGTGCATTAGGATTAACTGCAATCATCTCTACTGCCTGAGTGGACTCCATCTTTATCTTGCTCACCTATCTTCTGATCATTCGCTCAGTTCTCAGCATTGCACCCTCAGAGGAGAGGAAGAAGGCCTTCAGTACCTGCGTTTCTCATATCACTGCTGTTGGTATATTCTACATCCCTTTCATCAGCCTGTCCTTTGTTCACAGATTTGGAAAACATGCCCCACCCTATGTGCCCACCCTCATTGCTAACATATACTTGCTTATCCTCCCTGTGATGAATCTCATCATCTACAATGTGAAAACAAAGCAGATTCAGAAAGCTGTGCTCAAATTTGTATGTTTGAAGGGAATTCATATTTAACATGTACTACTCCTATAAAGACTTATTTCAAAGTCTAGAAAATTTACCACAAATTGGAGTTACAAACCCATGCATGCAATTTTAGAGTTGAGCAAAACTAAATGCCATCCAATTCAAATGTCTCCAGAATGTGATCATCATTGCTAAGCAATCTCTTTTCTACCATCAAAATACTAATTCAGATTCTCACTATCTTAGTTACCTTGTTCCAGTAGATCACTAACTGAATTAATGTTTCTATGCTGTTTCTGCTAAATGATCACATGATTCACTTTGAATTAAGATTCCAAATATCCAGCCCTAGGAACATTTTAAAAAGAAACAAATAAATATATATTTTATTTTTATTTCACATGCACCAACTAAATGAAGCAGCAAATCCTGTCTACGGCAATTTCCTCCACAATTCAGGCTTAACTTTTCTTTAAAGTTTCATTCACTTTTTTCTCTTTTCCCATACTCTGCAGTCTAAAAATGCCAGTCTGCTTACGACCTCTTCAGATGTATGCAGTTTTTTCATGGTGGGCTTTACTGTTGACTCCACTTCAACTTTAACACCCACTTCACCTTGAAGTTCTACTTATGTTTCAAGGCTCATCTTTAAATATCTTCCTCATTAAATATTTCATGATCGCTCCTGTGATATTTGTTCTCTCCTCATAATTTTCTTTCATATTTATTTGCTGATATCAGTTTTACTTTTATATGTGTGCACACCTGTGTGTATGTTATTATAGCTTTCACAAGACTGTACATTTCCTAAATAAAAAGTCTTGATTTTATTTGAAGACTTTGTAATACTCAGCAGAATACCTTTCACATAGTAGATACTTATTGATAGTTGTTGAATTTAACTACACATAAAAACCTATCAAATAATCTATCTAAACAATTCCAGTGATAACTCCTTTGATTCAATATTTGACATATGTAACACAAGAAATTTCTCTTTCAGCTGAGTAAAATTTTTCTGCCTATATTATCTGGTAATTGATCATAGTTCTAACTTTCCAAACTGCATAGTTGAATGGCTATTTTGGAACTTTAGGTCTCAGAAAGTTGTCCCCGTTTGGTCCCACATCCAATAAATCTGTATTTCTTGTCTATTCTTTTAAAAAAATAGATTTAGGGGGCAGAGATTTGTTACATGGATATATTGCATAGTGGTGAAGTCTGGGCTTTTAGTATAGGCATCATCCGAATAGAGTGCATTATACCCATTAAATCATTTCTCCTCCCATATCCCACTTCCACCCTCCTACCCTTCCCAGTTATCAATGTCTATTATTCCACTCTAAATGGCCATATGTGCATATTATTTAGCCCCTACTTATAAGTGAGAACACGCAGTATTTTACTTTCTGTTTCTGAGTTATTTCATTTAAGATAATGTCCTCTAGTTCCATCCATGTTACTGCAAAAGACATCATTTCATTCTTGGGATTGAGTATGATTCCATGGTGTATACTGACCACATTTTCTTTATCCAGTTATCCAGTAGTGGACACTTAGATTGATTCCATATTTTTGCTATTGTGAAGAGTACTGTGATAAACACATGAATACAGGTTTTAAAAATATATAACAATTTATTTTCCTTTGGGAAACTACTCAATAGTGGAATTGGCATCTCAAATAGTAGTTCAACTTTTAATTCCTTGAGAAATCTCCATGTTTTCCATAGAGTACTGGTAATTACATTCCCACCAACAGTGTGTAAATGTTCTCTTTTCTCCACATCCTCACAAACATCTGTTATTTTTTTGACATTTTAGTAATAGCCCTTCTGATAGGTATCTCATTGTGGTTTTAATCTGCACTTCTCTGATGATTAGTGGTGTTGAGCAATTTTCATAAGCTTGTTGGCCATTTGTATGTCTTCTGTAGAAAACTGTCTGTTAATGTCCTTTGCCCACTTTTTGATAGTTATTTGTTATTTGTTGTTGTTGAGATGTTTGAATTCCTTGTAGATTCTGAATATTAGTCATTTGTTAGATGCACAACTGGTAAATATTTTATCCCCTTCTGCAAGTTATCTGTTCACTCTGTTGATTAATTTCTTTTGCTGGACAGAAGCTTCATAGTTTAATTAAGTCCACTTTATCTATTTTTGTTTCTGTTGCATTTGCTTTTGAGGTCTTAGTCATGAACTCCTTGCCAAGGCAAATGTCTATAAAAGTTTTTCCTAGCTTTTCCTCTAGTATTTTTGAAACTTCAGGTCTTACATTTGAGTCTTTATTCCATCTTGAGTTAAATTTTGTATATGGTGAGAGATGGGGGTCCAGGTTCATTCTGCATATGGCAATCCAATTTTCCCAGCACCATTTATTTAATAGGGTTTCTGCCCTTTCCCCAGTGTGTTTTTGTCAACACTGTCACAGATCAGCCAGCTATAGATATGTGGCTTTATTTCTGGGTTCTCTACTCTGTTTCATTGGTCAATGTGTCTATTTTTATACCAGTACTGTGCTCTTTTGCTTACTATAGCCTTGTAGTGCAATTTCAAGTCAAGTAATGTGATGCCTACAGCTTTGTTCTTTTTGCTTAGGATTCTTTTGGCTATTCAGGCTCCTTTTTAATAAGAATTTTATATTTTTTTTAATTCCGTGGAAAAATGACTTTGGTAATTTGTTAGGTATTACATTGAATTTGCAGATTGCTTTGGCAGTATGGTCATTTTAACAATACCGATTTTCTGATCCATGATCATGGGATATTTTTCCATTTGTTTGTATCATCTACATTTGTTTCTCAGCATTTTGTAGTTTTCCTTGTAGAGATCCTTCACCTCCTTGATTAAACGAATTTCTACGTATTCTTTATAGCTATTATAAATGAAGTTGAGTTCTTATTTGGTTCTCAGCTAGATAGCTATTGTCATTTAGAAATGCTACTGATTTTTGTATGTTGATTTTGTATCCTGAAACTTTACTGAATGTATTTATCAAATCTAGGAGTCTTTCGGTGGAGTCTTCAGAATTTTCTAGGTACGATCATATCATCAGCAAATAGAGATAATTTGACTTCCTCTTTTCCAATTTTGATACGTTTCCTTTTTGCTCTTGCCTGATTGCTCTGACTGGGACTATTTTGAATGAAAGTGGTGAAAGTAGGCATCCTTGTCTTGTTTCAGTTCTTAGAGAAAATGTTTTCAACTTTTTCCCATTCAGTATGATGTTGGCTGCCGGTTTGTCATACAAGGCTTTTATCATTTTCAGATATTTCCTTCTATTCCTAACTTCTTGAGGGTTTTTATCATGAACTCATGCTGAATTTTATCAATTGCTTATTCTGCAACTATTGCCATGATCATATGAGGTTTTTTTAAAAAAAATCTGCTTATGTGGTGAATCATACTCATTGATTTGCCTATGTTGTGACATCCTTGAATCTGTGGAATAAAACCCACTTCATTGTTGGGTATTTTTTTTTTTTTTTTTTTGATGTGCTGTTTGATTCAGTTTGCTAGTATTTTATTAAGAATTTTTGCATCTATATTCATCTGGGATATTTATCTGTAGTTTTATTTTCATGTGTGTCCATGCCTGGCTTTGGTATTGGTGATACAGTCTGCATAAAATGAGTTAGGGATAATTCCCCCCTCATTGATGTTTTGGAACAGTTTTAGTTGGATTGGTACCAACTCTTCCTTCTATGTCTGGTAGAATTTGGCTATTAATCCATCTGGTTCTGTATTTTTCTTATTTGGGAGACTTTTATTACTGATTCAATATTACTAATCAATATTAGTCTGTTCAGGTTTTCTGTTTCTTTCTGGTTCAATCTTTGGAGGTTATATTTCTAGGAATGTATTCATTTCCTTTACGTTTTCTAGTTTGTGAGTGTAGAGTTGCTCATAGTAGTTTGTGATGATCTTTTGTATTTCTAAGGTATCAATTGTAATGTCTCCTTTTTCATTTCTGATTGTACTTATCTGAATTTCCTCTCTTCTTTTGTTGGTTAATCTAGCTAGTTGTCTATGACTTTTTTTTTTATTTTTGCAAAGAACCAACTTTTCATTTTGTTGATTCTTTGTATTGTTCTTTTGGTATCAATTCTATTTAGTTCTGTTCAGATCTTTGTAATTTATTTTCTCCTGCTAGCTTTGGTTCCATTTGTTCTTGTTTTTCTAGTTTCTTGATGTATGATGTTAGGTTAACTTGTGATCTTTCTATTCTTTTGATGCAGGCATTGAATGCTATAAAACTCTCTCTCGGTACTGTTTTTGCTGTATGCCGGAGGTTTTCTTATGTTGCCTATTTTAACACCAAAATATCTTATCTTCACTTTTAGACTCAGTTTAGGCATCAAAATCCTTTACCTAAATCATAGTTTCCTTAGAGTTCTCTAGGTCTCCAATCTTACCTTTTCCCTCCTTCTGTTTTCCATAAAACATAAAGACCTCTTTAAAAGGTTTTTAATGAAATATTAATGTACAAAAAAAGTTCTCATTAATAAAATATATTTTAGAAAAGGCCAAAATCTTCCTTGCTATATTTCCCCAAACCCAGCCTCTTTCTGACTTCTCCACAGAGGTAACCATTGTACAGTTTTGATTTTTATCGTTTCTTTTTATATTTATATACATAAATATGGAAAAATAAAATTTAAAACAAATTTTATCCTTTGTATTTCAGATAGTAACACAGTTTCTTAAGGACACTTTTCCTGTTTTTTAAATACTGCATAAAACCAACTAAAGAAACTTGCTCATTACCCAGAATTCCTATGGATCTCACTGTCCCTTCATATTTTCTTTTCAACGCTTTCCAAGGTATTAGCCCTCTGTGGTTTCAAACCCCACTGGCTAATTCTCTACACCTCTATCGTATCTATTTGGTAAGCTCATTCTGACTGCTACTTCGTTTAGACATAGAAATGCTGAGGAATGCTATATTTAAGCATTACTTCCTCAGGGTCCACTTGCATCAACCACAGTCACTAAGAACCCTACCACAATTACTCTAGCTTATTGCCAGAATCAATGACCTGGGATTTGGCAGTCTGATTCACCCTGCCCTACTTCAAACATTCCTGTTTTTACAAATGAGGATAAAATGTGGCACATTTTACAACACCAAACATCCAGCTCAAAGTTCTGTGGCCTTAAGAACTGAGACCAAGAACATGATTATTCCAATATATAGTTTTTTTGTTTTGCTTTGTTTTGTTTTTGTTTTTGTTTTGTGACAAAGTCTTACTCTTGTCACCCAGGCTGGAGTGCAATGGCACAGTCTCAGCTCACTGCAACTTCTACCTCCCGGGTTCAAGCAATTCTCCTGCCTCTGCCTCCCGAGTAACTGGGATTACAGGTGCACACCACCATGCCCAGCTAATTTTTCTACTTTTAGCAGAGATGTAGTTTCGCCATGTTGGCCAGGTTCGTCTCAAACTCCTGACCTTGTGATCCCCCACCAGCCTCCCGAAGTACTGGGATTACAGGTGTGAGCCACCACGCCTGGCCCCAATTTATATTCTTATTCATCTTTTAACAACAACATGTATTTAGCATCTACTGTAAATCAAGTAGTCAGATGGGTATTGAGAATATAAACATGAACAAGACTAGCTTCTTGCCTTAAGAGTACTTAATGCCTAGTGAGGAATATAATTTGCAAAGATATAATTTTAAAAATATTTACTATATAGATTTACCTTCTTTCAAGAAACCTCAATAAAGAACACAAATATTGGATGATTCCTATTACAAGAACTTTAACCAGTAATTCTACTTTACTGCGACCATGGTATAAAATCAAAAACTACTTGACACAGAAATAGGAAGAAAGAACACTAAAAGGATAGAAACCACTGAAAGTGAGAATTAATAATGTGAGAAAATACTTGAAATAATAATGCAAGTCAATGGTAACATAAGATTGACTATGAAAATTTAAATTGACACTCAAATTTTGATAATGGCATCGCTTGTCTATGAAGTGTTTTCCAAAGGTTAATCCATAGTCTGAATACATAACAACTATAGTACAAGGCCAAACACATAACTATTGCTTGAGGATCTTGTTAAAAATTTAGATTCCTGATACATCTCTACCAGGGAATATTATTTGGCATTAAAATTAGCCCCTCGTGCCCATGTTTTTCCAACTATACTTGGAATTTAGGTCTTAGTCTAGACACCATTATTTGCTGGAAACCATTCCTTATTCCCCAAAATGAGATTGTTGCCCTCTTTATGTGCTGTGGTAGCATTCCAAATTTACTATCCATGCTATAATTCCACTATACTTGCCTTTGTCCTCTAGTCAACTACTCATGATGAGGTCAGGGACTTTGTTGTTATTAACACTTAATTTCCTATGCCTTGTCCACAGTAGATGTACAGTACCTATTTGCTGAATTACTGAATATATCTGTCTGATTTTCAGTACTGTGCTTGGATTAAAGTGATTGTTTTGTCACGTAGCATTGGAAACTCACCACTGCTCCATTTCTGGCTCATGCTGTGCATTACAGCAGGGTTTCTTACAAGTGCTAGCTCACAGGCTCCCTCTTGCTGGTTCTAGGTTTGTCCTCTGTATGGCACACAGATCAAATGTATTTTCCAGTAAAGCAACTTTCAGCCATTTGAACATAGCCATATATTTGTTCTTAGTCTTCTCTTTTTCTGGCTAATTATACATTTTGTAACTTCCAAGTGTCCCTTTTTGCTTTATGCATCATTATTATACTTTCTTTTTCTTGTTGTTTTTGGTTTGTTGTTGTTTTAATTTTTATTTTACTTTAAGTTCCAGGATACATGTGCAGAACTGCAGGTTTGTCACACAGGTGGTTTGCTGCACCTATTGACCCATCCTCTAAGTTCCCTCCCCTCCCCCACTGCCCCCAACAGGCCCTCGTGTGTGTTGTTCCCCTCCCTGTGTCCATGTGTTCTCATTGTTCACCTCCCACTTATGAGTGAGAACATGTGGTGTTTGGTGTTCTGTATTAGTATTCGTTTTCTCTTTTCTGTTTTCTGTTTTCTGTATTCTGTATTAGTTTGCTGAAGATGATGGCTTCCAGCTTCATCCATGTCCTTCAAGGACATGATCTCATTCCTTTTTATGACTGCATAGTATGCATGGTATACGTGTACCATATTTTCTTTATTCAGTATATCATTGATGGGCATTTAGTGTGGTTCCGTGACTTTGCTATTGTAAACAGTGCTGCAATAAACATACATGCACATGTGTCTCTATAGTAGAATCATTTATATTCCTTTAGGTAAATACCCAGTAATGGGATTGCTGGGTCAAATGGTATTGCTGGTTCTAGATCCTTGAGATCTCAGAAATAACATCACACATCTACAACTATTTGCTCTTTCACAACCCTGACAAAAACAAGCAATTGGAAAAGGATCCCCTATTCAATAAATGGTGCTGGGAAAACTGGCTGACCACATGCAGAAAACTGAAACTGGACCCTTTCCTTACACCTTATACAAAAATTAACTCGAGATGGATTAAAGACTTAGATATAAAACCCAAAACGATAAAATCCCTAGAAGAAAACCTAGGCAATACCATTCAGGACAGGCATAAGGAAAACCTTCATGATGAAAATGCCAAAAGCAATTGCAACAAAAGCTAATATTGTCCTTTCAATACACTTTGGCAAGAACAAGACTAATAAAATCAATGCTTTTAGGCCACTGGAATACCATGTAATAAAATTAATGTCATTCTGTGGAAGGGACTAAAATGTCTCTAAGGTACTTTCCAGTTATAAAATTCTAGGACTCTACATGACTCTAAAACAGTATGAATTAAGATATTTAAATTCAATGTTCCAGGTTGACTTAGAGGAGATGTCCAAAGCCAAAATATAATTTCTTTTTTTTTTTTTAGAAGACTAAGAACAAACATATGGCTATGTTCAAATGGCTGAATGTTGCTTTACTGGAAAATAATTATATTTGATCTGTGTGCCATACAGAGGACAAACCTAGGACCAGCAAGAGGGAGCCTGTGAGCTAGCACTTGTAAGAAACCCTGCTGTAATGCACAGCATGAGCCAGAAATGGAGCAGTGGTGAGTTTCCAATGCTACATGACAAAACAGTCACTTTAATCCAAGCACAGTACTGAAAATCAGACAGATATATTCAGTAATTCAGCAAATAGGTACTGTACATCTACTGTGGACAAGGCACAGAGTCTCACTCTTGTTGCCCAAGCTAGAGTGCAATGGCGCAATCTCGGCTCACTGAAACCTCTGCTTCCAGGGATCAAGCGATTCTCCTGCCTCAGCCTCCTGAATAGCTGGGATTACAGGCGCCTGCCATCACGCTCAGCTGATCTTTTGTATTTTTAGTAGAGACAAGGTTTCACTATGTTGGCCAGGCTGGTCTCGAACTCCTGACCTCATGATCCGCCTGCCTCGGCCTCCCAAAGTGCTGGGATTACAGACATGAGCCACTGCCCCCAGCCCCAAAATATTATTTCTTTGTATGTTCTCCTGCTGTGACTTTCCTGCCTATGACCACTGGTTTTTAATATTAACTTTCTTGGTCATTTATTTTATTTAAATTTCTATTGATGATTCTAGCCATAAGTGCATTATTTTTTATCATAATGTTATTCTTCTAATATGTATAACTGTTAAAATGTTCTTCTAAAATTATCTGATGAATAAGGACCTTATTTTTATTTTTTATATTAATTTTGAAATGATGTCAGGAAACTGAATGATAAACTGATTTTATTTTAGTTAATATACTCTTCTGTCAACTATGCAGTTAATGGAACAAGAATCACTTCATAATCAGCAATTATAATTCCATACCCATTACAATCCATACCTGAAATTTTCTATATGAGACTTTTTCCATAATATTTCATATATTTAGGATATTAAGTAATGCCCATAAGCTTATCGTTGTGACATTTTTAACTGCAATTACATTGAATAAAAAAATGGAGATTATCAAATTCAACCTTTCTTACTATTAACATTAAACGTCAAGACCAAAGACATATGGCTATTTTGTGGCTGATTCAAAACTGAGCAGGCTTTGATGAAAAATATGCTGGGTTCTCAGCAGCCTATAAGAGCAGGAGTAACAGCTGAGACTGGACAGCAGTAGTAGCTAGAGACAAAAAAAAAAAAGTAGTCAACAATACAACATGTAGTCCCAAGAGGTATCATAAAGTAAGATTTGGAGATAGAATGTTTCACTAGTGAAGGAGGTAAAATTGTGTGGCTATAATACAGCTGCGTGAGTATATTCTCCATATCAATGGTTGGAGTCATCATAGTTCTGAATGTCCATAAATGACCAGTGGGATTCTAGCCAATGCCTGGGTCTATGAGAAAATTGCCCAAACTTCTTGCAGTCAAGAAGAACAAAACATTAATATTCAAAGCACTACCAGACTGGCTTAGCGAGGTTCTTAGCAAGATTTTCCAGCACTAAGGGTCCCAGATGACAAAAGTAAAGTCAACATGGAAAAGAACAAAGGAAAGAGAAGAAAACTCACCTAGGACCACACCTGCATAGCAATAAGACTCATTTCAGATGCTACTTCCTGGTGGAGTTAAAAGCTCACGTGTTATTTACATTGATGAAGATAGACTTTGAAAGCATACTGTCCTGAGTCTTGTATGTAAACCAAGGGTGGCAATAATTGCAACAATATTAGGCTAGAAAGAGAAGTGTCTGGTATCAGGCCTCTGCATATCTAGTTCACTCCTATCCCTGAAGCTTAATACAGTTGGCTTTTAAAAGACTAATTGCTAAAGGTGGTGTTACAGATAATTTTCTTCAACAGTTATATATCAACTCAGCTATAGTGACAACAGATACGAAAATCAAGAATCAAGATCAGAAGTGTAAACCTAGACTAGAAACAACTCTAGTAAGGTAGGGGCAAAATCCATTGACCAAGAAATAGCAAATGGGCTATTTTGACTTGTATAGAATTATTTCTTTATATAAAATTATTTTCTTAAAAGATTACATACATATAATGTATGATAAAGTTCCATGATAATAGAGGTTTTTTTCTTAAGGCAGGTTAATTTAATTTTATAGAAGGAACACTTTCAAAACTTCAAATAGCATAATTAGAGAAAAAAGTGACAAAAAAACGAAGAGATGAATACTGACTATAACTTACTCCCAAGACAAAAGACTATTTATTTCTGTAATTATTGACCGAAGCCTGACAATTCCATGATTAGATGAGGTAACAGCCAAGTTCCTGTTTACATGTATTACTGTTTCAAAACAATCCTAGTGGCAGAATTCTGACTGTTGAGACCAGAACTGCTCATAAAATCTGGAAGGTTTTTTCTTTATCACAAGGCCCTGTAGATGGACAAATTTAAACATCAGATGAAAACACCCCTTAAGCTGATAGAACTGCACTTTTCTGGTTGATGACGTATTTTCTCACGGTGGTAGTCTTAACCAGTAAGAATCTGCAAAACCACATTATGAATGAGAAGCAAAATAAGGTGCTTCATGTCCACCTGCCTCCTCAGGCTAGCCTCTAATGCCCACACCTCCACCGAACTGCCCGGCTTTCTTGTGTTCATTTGTCTTGATTTTCTTTCCTTGCAAAGAAACCAAATTGCAAAAGCAGACACAGGAAGGGAGGCAGCAGGAGAGAAGTAAGAAGGAAAGGTGGCAAACATGAGTGCTCCTTGGACAGATACCAAAGCAGGGGCTGAATTTGTTTCTTGTGGGGCATCAGTGGAATTCTTGTTTTAAAAAAACCCAGCCAGGCTTAGTGGCTTACACCTGTAGTCCTAATGCTTGAGAGGCTGAGGCAGGAGCATCACTTGAGGACAGGAGTTTGAGTCTCCACGAAAAGCAAACGAAAAATAATGGGGCGTGGTGGCTCGAGCCTGTAGTCCTAGCCACTCAGGAAGCTGAGACAAGAGGAGTTTGAGCAAGCAGTGAGTCATGATTGCACCCTGCAGCAGAGTTTTTAAACAAATATTCGCATACATGTATATTTTTATTAAATAATAAATCTTACTTTTAAAAATGAATACCACTTCAAATTACCCAATTAATTTATGGTATTTTCAAATTACTTTTGATCTCTTTGTGTGGACCTTACAAAGGAAGGGAGAAAGAAACTGACTAGGGTCAAAGTGAAAGGGGACCAAAAGTACCCCTGGGTTTTTGTGTGTGTGTGTGTGTGTGTGTGTTTGTTTGTTTGTTTGTTTGTTGAGACAGTTGTACTCTTGTTGCCCAGGCTGGAGTGCAATGGTGCGATCTGGGCTCACTGCAAGCTCCGCCTCCCGGGTTCACGCCATTCTCCTGCCTCAACCTCCAAGTAGCTGGGATTATAGGCATGCGCCACCACGCCTGGCTAATTTTGTATTTTTAGTAGAGACGGGGTTTCTCCATGTTGGTCAGGCTGGTGTCAAACTCCCGACCTCACGTGATCCACCCGCCTTGGCCTCCCAAAGTGCTGGGATTACAGGCGTGAGCCACAGCACCCGGCCACCCCTGGGTTTTAAAAAAACAAGATGTGCTATTCTCTGTTGTGAATCGGGAAACAAGAATCATGAAGAGGAAATTCAACTCAGCAGGGAAAAAAATGTTAAAACTGGGAAGTAGAAAGGAGACGTTAAAATCCTAAAAATAATCTCCAATTTGATTTATCTGACTACAGTTAGTAGAAATCATAACAAAACTGATGAATGGTTTCATCATTTCTCATTCTAGGACATTTATTGCAACAGAATTATTCTTCCACAGTAATCATGTTGTCTTTTTTTTTTTTTTTTTTTTTTTTTTTTGGAGACGGAGTCTCGCTCTGTCGCCTGTCGCCCAGGCTGGAGTGCAGTGGCCAGATCTCAACTCACTGCAAGCTCCGCCTCCCGGATTTACGCGATTCTCCTGCCTCAGCCTCCTGAGTAGCTGGGACTACAGGCGCCCGCCACCTCGCCCGGCTAGTTTTTTGTTTTTTTTTTTTTTTTTTTTTAGTAGAGACGGGTTTCACCGTGTTAGCCAGGATGGTCTCGATCTCCTGACCTTGTGATCCCCCCCGTCTCGGCCTCCCAAAGTGCTGGGATTACAGGCTTGAGCCACCGCGCCCAGCCCATATCGTCTTTTCTTAACATCACTTCCTCTTCTCTGATCTTTTTCCTGACTGGAGTTCCAGGACTAGAAGTTGCTCATGCCTGGATCTCCATCCCCTTCTGCTGTCTCTACATAACTGCTCTCTCTCAGAATGGCATCATTCTATTCGTCATCATCACTGAGTCCAATCTCCACAAACCAATGTACTATTTCCTCTCTATGCTCTCAACCACTGACCTGGGCTTGTGTGTTTTGACACTAGTGGCTATGCTGGGCATATTCTGGTTCAATCAAGTAGAAAGAATAAAAGAAAGTTTAGATTAGAAATTAATGAAACAGAAAATAGAAAAAACAACAATCAATAAAACAAAGTTAATTATTTGATACAAGTGAATTAGTAATTTTAAAACTTCTCAAGAAGAAAAACATAGACCTAGATGATTCACTGGCAAATTTCACTAAACACTTAAAGAAAAATTAATATCAATTCTTCATAAGCTATTTCAAAAATGGAAGAGTAAATACATCCCAACTCATTTTATGAAGTCATTTTATCATGATGTTAAAACTATGCAGAGACATCATAGAAAAAGAAAATCGTTAAGATTTGTTGTGAATATAGATGAAAACATCATCAATTAAATATAGCAAACTAAATCCAGCAACATATAAAAAGGATTATGTACCATGACTAAGTGAAATTTATTCCAAGAATGCAAGGTTGATTTAACATTAGAAAAAAACCTGTAGAACAATGAATAGGATAAAGAACAAAAACTACATGATCATCTCAAAGATGTAGAAGAAGCATCTGACAAGATTCAACTATCATTTTTTATAACAACACTCAACAATGTAGAACAAAAAGGAACTTTGTAAACTGATAATAGACATTTATGAAAAACCCACAGGTAACATGATCCTTAATGGGGAAAGTCTGAATAGTCCCCTCTAATATAATGAAAAAGGCAAGGATGTCCACTCTCATCTATTTTACTCAACATTGCCCTGGAGGTTCGAGCCACAACAGCTAGACAAGGCAAGGAAATAACAACCAGGGAAAGGAGAAGGTAAAACTATTTCTATTTGCTTTGACATCATCTTTTAATTAATGATGATCATCATCATGATCTAAGAATTTTAAAATTCTTAGAATTTTCTACTAAATTTTTTAATCTACTAAATATTAAAACTAATAAATGGGTTCAGAAAAGTTGCAGAATATAAGATCAATAAAAAATTGTATTTCCATACACTAAAAACAATCTAAAACTAAAATTAAGAGAAAAATTCCATTTACAATAGCATCAAAAAGAATAGTTAGAAATATATTTAATTAAAGAGGCATAAGACTTGCACACTGAAACCAAAATATTGCTGAAATAAATTAAAGATGGAACAACATGTTGTAAATGTAAATGGAACAACATGTCATATTCATAGATTTGAAGACTTAATCTTGCTAAGACGGCTGTAATTCCCAAGTTGGTTTACAAATGTAATCACCATCAAAATTCAATCTTGCTTCCTTGCATAAATTGTCAAGCTGGTCCTAAAATACATACAGAATTTTAAGGGTTCCAGAAGAGCCAAAATAATCTTGAAAAAGAAGAGCGAAGTTGGGTGCTTCACGCTTACTAATATCAAAATTTATTACACAGCTGCCATTATTCAGCCAGTACATAGTACTGGCATAGGACAGACATATCCATCAATGAACTGGAATTGAGAGTCAGGAAATGTACACTCACATGTCCTGTCAACTAATTTTTAACCAGGGTGTCAAGACAGCTCAATGAAGAAAGAATGGTGTTTTCGACAAATGGCGTTGCCACCCAAATTTCCACCAACTAAAAAGTGAATATACAAAATGTGATGGAGCCATGCAATGGAATATTCATTCAGCTATGAAAAGGACGGAAGTACTGATACTTACCACACAATGTATAAACCTTGAAAACAGTGCACTAAATGAAAAAAGCCCATCACAAATGCCCAAAAGTGTATGATTCAATTTATATAAAATCTTCAGAATAGGCAAATCTATAGAGACAGAAAGTAGATTAGTGATTGCTCAGGGCTGAGAGGGATGGAGAGCAATGAGGTACAACTGCTTCTGGATAGGGTGCTTCTCTTGGAGTTCACGAAAATTTTCTATAGTTTCTTGGAACAACAAGTAACATATTAAGTACAGCCACATAACTTCATGAATATACTAAACACCATTAATTTTTACCTTTTAAATGAATGAATTGTATGTATGTGAATTGTATCACAATAAAACTATTATATTAAAAAAGAATTAAAGATTATGTAAGAAAGTTGATCTTTAATTCCTAGCCTATAAAAATAAGAAGAAAAAGATTAAATTCACAGTTTCCCTGGAATATGAGTAAGCTTATAATTAGTGATCCATAAAGATAGAGAATTCATAAAAAGATACAACAAAAGATGAAATAACATTGACAGACAAACTGCAGCCCAAAATATGTACAGGAGAATATCAAAGGAGAAGTGGAAGCAATTCAGTGGGATGGTTCAGTCTCTGAAGTGTGGATTGGTAAACTCCATTGTAATGACCAGTCATTTTACTGTCCCACTAACCCTACCCTGGCCTATTTGTGCCATCCTTTAGCACATGAAGAGATATTTCCCTCAAGGTGGGAAGAATGAATGTGGGTAGTTTCTCCAAGGTAGGTCTACACTTCAACTCACTGGCAACATCCAGGAGGAACCGAGAGCCCTTATACCCAGATGAAGAGCTAATAGTCTACCATCCCTCCCAATGACAGAATATCTTCCTTTCCCCACAATACAGAAGGAAAGCCATCCATAGTGAATAGAAACAATATCCACAAAAACATGAACAGAAAATATTAAAAACAGTGAAGAATCCCTAAATACATCATTTCTGGTGGGCTACAAATTGACAGGAAATAGCCATATGTATGAACCCACACATGTGCACACACACATGCACAAAAACTCTTTAACATTAGATTAAGTAATAGAACATTAAATTCAGAATATTATAGAAAATGTCCCCATACCAGAGGTATATATGTAGCATATCTTATAGTGTCTTTTCTTATTCTCCAGAAACATCAGTGTGGAAGGAGAGGGCAAGGGACAGCAAAGCCACTGACAACTGTCTTTACCTGTCAGGGTACTGACAGATCAGTGCCCGATTTCCTAACTAGCCATAGTCCTTAGGCCAGTGGATACTTACAGCTTTCATCTTCCTACTGAAAGAGCTTATACAAATGAGCTACACATTTAATGGGAAAAGAAAGAAATGTTTGTGGACCCTCTTGGCATTCAAGAAAAATTCAGTGTCAGCTAGGCCACATCTAATTGTGTGTGTGTTGGGAGTGGTGGGGAAGCAGACTCTGTCTGTGTACATCTCTAAAACGCAAAGTGGCCTACTGTGAATGGTGCATCTGGCCAGGTGCAGTGGCTCATGCCTGTAATCTCAGCACTTTGGGAGGCCAAGGTGGGCAGATCACCTGAGGTCAGGAATTGGAGACCAGCCTAGCCAACATTGTGACTCTACTAAACATACAAAATTTAGTAGAGATCAACCCCATCTCTACTAAACACACAAAATTAGCCAGGACTGGTGGTGCACACCTGTAATCCCAGCTACTAGGAATGCTGAGGCAGGAGAATCACTTGCACCTGGGAGGTGGAGGTTGCAGTAAGCCAAGATCGCGCCATTGCACTTTAGCCTGGGCAAAGAGAGCAAAACTCCGTTTAAAACAAAACAAAACAAAAAGAATGGTGCATCTTTGTTGTGGTTGGAAATGCAAGATGCAATATTTTTCATTTGTTGTGGAAGAGATGCCCCAGCATACCTCAGACTACCAGACCACTAAAAGTTTTACTGATGTGGAAGGGTGCAGCATCTTTGTAGGGTCTACCAGCTATCCTTGGGAGTTCCTGTTGTCTCACATGATTAGCATGGTTTTATCATCTCATCAATATGGTGGACCAGTGTGATTCTCTAAGGGACGTCTTACTGCTCCAGGTCTCTCAGACTGCATTGTGATAGAGATCCAGAGAGACAACATAGTCTTGAGTGCATACTATCGTACATTATGACTAAATTCAAACTGTTCCTATTCCTCAGTTTATCTCGTGGATGGAAAAATATCAATAGCCACATAGCATGCATTGGAAGCTGTGTTAATATGATCTAGCAAAGCAGCAGCAAATAAGGCTCCTGTTTGGTTAAGTTTGCAGTTAGTCATCTGTCATTCTCAATGCTCGCTTTCTCTCTCTCTCTCTCTCCCTCCCTCTCTCACTCTCTCTCTCTCCCAGAAACCTAAGTGTTAAAATAAAAGGAGATCTGATGAGAAATTCTATCTCTGCACCCTGGCTCTCTAATGGTGCTATTAATGTCTGTCATCCTCTTCCAATACTGATTCCAAAACTTAAGGAGAAATCAGGTTGCAGCTATCCCACGAGGGAAGTGAAGACTGTATCTGGAACTCAGAGGTTTCACTGGGGCACCTCGTATGTCTCATATCTGACAGTAAAGGCAAATGAAATACTAAAGAAACCCAATAGGGAAAGATCAATGAGAACACAGTCCTTTTGGAATAAAAATTTGGGTAAACCACCAGTCAAAGTGAAAGCTAAGGAAAAGGTGATGTGTATTAGTTTAGTGGGCTTAAAGAAAAAGATAAATATAAGCCATTGTCTCATGACTAGCTACAAAAATGAGGACTGTATTATCTATGCATTTTTAACGCAAATATATTACCCAGTTATTTTCCCTTCCCTCACTACTTTGTATGAGGAGTGCGGATATTACTTAACTTTACGATGCATCACGTAGGTCATCAGACCACAAAAATCCATGCCTGATCAGATTGGGAGAATTGTTTACCAGTTGGGCTTCCTGGATTTGCAATGAACTCAATGAGAGGCTTTCTCATTTCCACTTTTGACAGAGAAAAGGAAAGTTATGTTTATATATGTGTATATATATATACACACACACACACACACATGCACACACATATATATATGCTGATGCCTATTAGGTTAAATCATGAAGTCATTAAATATATTTGATGAATAGCAAAAAGAGTGGACTGTGTTTATCTTGAACATGTTTGCCCTCAAATCCGTTTATTTCCCTTACTCTACCCTGCTCAATACCTCCAAGGAGCTGACCCTTGCAGGCTAGCTATCTCAGCCTTCCATGTTAGCCGTATTCTAGTTGGGTTTGGCCCACGGGAGAAACTAGTTAAGTCTGAAGGTGAGGCAAGGAGTTAGGGAGTTTCTTACTGCCCCTCTCTGTTTGGGGCAGCTTCTCTAGCAGTGTTGCATTTTCTCCACATGTCCACCTTCTATTAGGGTGCCATAGCTCCTGAGCTCCAATCACACCAAGGAGATTCCAGCCACGAGGCTGTAGTAGCTTGCTGCAATCAGGTTACCTCACCATCATCTGCCCAGCTGTCAGGTTTCAATAACATCCTTTGAAAATATTTGTAGTGGCTTCTAATTTTCTGCTTAAACTCTGACTTTTACATTGTATTGCCCAACAATTTAACTTCCAGAGAATTTAACTTACATATGAACTAGGAAGATGCTTATCGTACAATTTTTAAAGCTTTGGATAAAAAATTTAATATTTAATGAAAAATATTTAGTTTTTTTAGTCATGGTAAAAAAATGGGAACAATTTAAATGGCTGTGACTAGGGAGATGATTTTTTATGCAAAGCATGTAGTATGTTTTTAACATAAAATGCTACACACAAGTTTTTTAAACCATATATAATTATATAAATATTACATACATCAACATGCATGATCTCAAAATAGATTTAGTTAATAAAGCAAAATGCACATTGAATATTGAATATGTAAATAGAATGCATTTACTTGATTTTAAAATTTCTAAACAATTCCATGTGCTCTGTGTGTGTGTATGTGTATGTGCATGTGTATATATTCAAGAAAAATTAAAAGACTTTAAAAGGAATGTTGCTCACCACTTTGAGATAGTGTTTACCTCTAGCAAGCACCTCCTAAGAAAAAAAGGGGAAGACTATTAAGAGGGGACAAAAGGCAATATTTTGCCTTGATCATATTTATCAGAAACAAAATTGTGAGATAGAGATTTGTACACAGAAAACTTATTAAAGTGTCCTTTCTGAAATAGCATCCATAATAGAAGTAAGGGAGGCCCGATTGGGCAAAAGGGGATCTGAACTGTGTCACACTTATAACAGAGGCCACAAGTCCCATGGGCACTCTAGAGCTGAAATGGCCCTTCAGAGTTGTCTAGGCAAGGGGGACAAGGCCTCTGTACTCTGTATTGACCAGTATTGACCGGTCACTGGATAAACCCTTAATAAACTTGGGTGTGGCAACTCCACTGGTCCAAGGGCAATTTCTAGAGAGGGACTCAGCTGTAAGCAGTCAGTACCCAATACTCTGGAAAGCTATGGAAATCATGCCTTCATTCTGAAGAGAGGATTAATATGTGTAAGTTTTAATTTATTCTTGGATTATAATATGTTTAACAAGGAACGATTTCCCTATGTTAAATTACCCAGGTCCTTTCCAACTGTTAATGTCATGTGAAAATCCAATTGTGACTAGCATCTTTATTAACAATTTTTTCATATCTTATTTTTCCTTGAATATATCATTTTAATTACAATTACTGAATTTTAAAAGATAATAATTTTTTCCTAATACATACCTCGTTTTTAAACTTTTACTTTTCAGGAGAACTGTACCAGTTTATACTCCCAACAGCTGATCATGAGTGTATTCTGCTCACCTACGCTCAGCAGTATTGTGACATTTTTACTTCAATATTTTCTAATTTAATAGTTGGATAATGACAGCTCATTATTTTGTTCTATGACTTCTTAATTACTACTAACCCTGAATAGACAGGTTTTTTGTTTGTTTGTTTGTTTGTTGTTTTTTGTTTTGAGACAGAGTCTTGCTCTGTTGCCCAGGATGGAGTGCAGTGGCATAATCTTGGCTCACTGCAATCTCCACCTCCAGGGTTCAAGCAATTCTCTTGCCTCAGCCTCCAAGTAGCTGGGATTACAGGCATCCACCACCACGCCTGACTGAGTTTTGTATTTTTATTAGAGACGGATTTTCACCATGTTGACCAGGCTAGTCTTGAACTACTGACCTCAGGTGATCCACCCACCTCGGCCTTCCAAAGTGCTGGGATTACAGGCGTGAGCCACCATGCCCAGCCAAGTATTTTTTTTATTAGGATTGTCATGTACCTTGTACTAAACCAAACATTTTAAAAAATACAGATTTTTTTTCAAATATGGCCATAAAAATTTCTTTTTAAATAATAAAATCTTTATATTTGCTATTTATAAATGTTTGATGACTCTAAGCAAACATTTTAGCAAATGCTATTAAACAGACCATGTGATGCCTAGTGAGCAATATCTCCTTCTAAATGATCTGATTGAAAGTAAGAAGTGATACTGATTGTCTTTTATAATGTAACTAAAGTTGATGAACAAACAATATGCATGGGATGTTATCTTTAAAGCAAATGGAGTTTTTGTTTTGGTTTTTATTTTCTTATTTGTTTTTTATCCCTCACTCCCTTTATAGCTACTCAGTGGAAAACATTTTTTCTTACCCCTGTATAAAAATGTTGACAAGCAATAAAAGTTTTTTGCTTATCATAAAAAATAGAAAGTCTTACTTGATTTTTATGGATTTTTGTTTTTGGTTTTGTTTTGTTTTAGAGACAGAGTCTCTGTCTTCACCCAGGATAGAGTGCAATGGCATGATCATAGTTCACTGCAACCTCAAATTCCTGGCCTCAAGCAATCCTGAACCTCCTGCCTCAGCCTCCTGAGTAGCTAGGGCTATAGGTGTAGGCCCTACTGTGCCTGGCTAATTTTTTAACTTTTTTGTAGAGATAGGATCTCAGTATTCTGCTTAGGCTGGTCTCAAACTCCTGGCCTGAAGCGATCCTCCCACCTCAGCCTCCCAAAGTGCTGGGATTACAAGCGTGAAGCACCACCCTAGGCCAAAAAGTCCTACTTAAAGTTATAAAACACACTTTCCATTTAGAAATAAATTAATCGACACTTGCATCTTCATTCAAAAATAATACTCCTCTCTGCTATCTGAGCTAAAGCTGGCTATAGGTAGTCCTCAGGACATCTAGAGAGAGGCTTCATTGGCTTCTCTTCTCTTTCACACACTCATATATTTCTAGCTATCATTTTAACACTGTCAAGGTCAAAGCTAAAAGAAAATAAAACCAATGGTAAATTTTTTTTTTCTTTTTAACAAAGTTGCGCTCTTGTCTCCCAGGCTGGAGTGCGGTCACGCGATCTCGGCTCATTTCAACCTCTGCCTCCTGGATTCAAGTGATTATCGTGCCTCAGCCTTCAATTAGCTGGTACTACAGGCACGTGCCACCACACCTGGCTAATTTTGAAATATTTTTAGTAGAGCCTGAGTTTCACCATGTTGTCCAGGCTGGACCTCAAGTGATCCACTCGCCTCAGTCTCCCAAAGTGCTGGGATTACAGGCGTGAGACACCATGCCTGACCTAGTAAAATTCTTATTTATTCGATATTGTCATAAGATGTTTTCATATTTGCTAGACTTAGTGGTTTTGGGGACTTTCTCTTGGACTTCTTATATGAGTTCATCCAAGTCTCCCAACAAACACTACTGGTTTCTCACCAGAGGTTGCTTTGATCTGGTGAATGTGCTCTATTTCTTTCCGCAGCCCAGAGGTTACCCCCAGTTCTCTTCTGTTGCGGCTTTACTGTGCCTCCAGACAGCCCTACTGGACATCATCTAAGAGGACCTTTTTACAGGCTCTCTCAAATGCACACAGTGTACTTCTGGTCCACAGGACACACTCAGGCAGTCTTGCACAAGCAGATTTGTGAGAGTAGTATGGACCCTATATATGAAACAGCAATTCTTTCTACTCTACCACCACAGAAACTCTCCCTTTTTCTGATTTTCAGCTGTCTCAGAGGGAGTCGGTCATCAGTGCACTCACTACCTCAGATCTCTCTGAAGGGAGTCATTATATCTCTGCCCAACCACCTGATGAGACAGTGAATAAGATCTTAACACAGTTTTCTCTAAAGTGGTCCTCTTCACAAGTCTTATGATGAGAACCCCCATTTAACAGCACCTCCTGTGTCATAAGATACTATGTCCATACTACCTCTATATCACAATTTTCTGGCATCAGAGAAAGAAAAAGAAAAGAAGTTCTCAGCAAACAAGGCTCTGACAACAAAAGCTGGCAGTTCTTGCAAAGACACCATTTGCCTCTTGCTTAAGATACTAAGCTAGCCCACCATTAGGGTGTGTAAAAAGACATTTGCAATTTTAAGATGCCAAGAATTCTGTTATATACATGTTTCTCTATTTCCTCTTTGGGCATGCAGATTAGCAGGAAACAAAACAGTCTTAAATTTCACTTTTTAGGCTGTTATCTTTGTGTCTGTATATTAGCCAGTTCTCGCACTGCTATAAATACCTGAGACTGGGTAATTTATAAAGAAAAGAGGTTTAATTATGTCACGGCTCTGCAGGTTCTACAGGAAGCATGGTGCTGGGGAGGCCTCAGGAAACTTACAATCATGGCAGAAGGCAAAAGGGAGCAATAATTCACATGACTGAAGAAGGAGCAAGGGGGAGGTACCACATACTTCTGAACAACGAGATCTCATGAGAAATCACCATGCAAAAACAGCACCAAGAGGGATGGTGTTAAGCCATGAGAAACTGTCCCTGTGATCCAATCACCTTCCACCAGGCCCCACCTCCAACAATAGGGATTACAATTCAACATGAGATTTAGGCGGGAACACAGATCCAAACTACATCAGTCTATAATAATTTCTTTAATTCTTCAGTGAATTGCATATTCTCTTTGTCATCTAACCTGTCTTCCTTGATAGTCTGACAGCTCACTTTGGAATTTAGTAGCTGTGATTTTTCTGCCTCAGCCATAACTAGGGAGGAAAAATTCCATTTTAACATTGTATTATAGCAATCAATGAAGTTGTTCTATTGGATTCATTTATACAGAAAGTTTCTCCTACCACCTCATATCCCTTTCTGGGATTTTTGTGTAGGAATCATGGAGAACTTATCTTTAGATTTTATATTCTCCAAAATATTGGGGTATAATTTTTGCTTCCAAACCATTAGAACGGCAAATTTCTAATCCTTGCATTTCACAAGGTAAACAGTAAATCGGTTCCTTTAACCTTATGTTTTTAATGTAAACTAAAGTCAAAAGAACAATACTACTGCAGAACTGAAGCCTCTAAGTCCTGTTAGTCCGAAACTTTAGCTGTCTATGCTATTTAGGCCAGAGAAAACGTACAAGGCTTTGTGTTCAGATCCCTACAAGTCATCTAACCAGGAGGCCACAAGTCCACCCCACCTTCCATTTCTGGTTTCAGGTCCTGAAGAGTATAGAGAAAATCCTGCTTTTCCTGGGGTTTTAAATGCTGGCAAAAGCAAGGCTTATGGTAATAAGACCCAGATCAAAGGCCTATCCTCCTGGTTCAGCCTGCCTGCCTCCACTCCTGCCTCCACCATGTCCATCAGGGTGACCCAGAAGTCCTACGAGGTGTCCACCTCTGGCCCCCGGGGCCTTCAGCAGCCACTCCTACACAAGTGGGCCCGTTGCCTGCATCAGCTCCTCGAGCTTCTCCCCAGTGGCACCAGCAACTTCCAGGGTAGCCTGGGCAGAGGCTATGGTGGGACCAGTGGCATGGGAGGCATCACAACTGACACGGTCAACCAGAGCCTGCTGAGCCTCCTTAACCTGGAGGTAGACCCCAACATCCAGGCCGTGCCCACCCAGGAGTAGGAGCAGATCAAGACCCTCAATAGTCAATTTGCCTCCTTCATCGACAAGGTACAGTTCCTGAAGCAGCAGAACAAGATGCTGGAGACCAAGTGGAGCCTCCTGCAGCAGCAGAAGACAGCTCAGAGCAACATGGACAACATGTTCCAGAGCTACATCAACAACCTTAGGCGGCAGCTGGAGACTCTGGGCCAGGAGAAGCTGAAGCTGGAGGCAGAGCTTGGCAACATGCAGGGGCTAGTGGAGGACTTCAAGAACAAGTATGAGGATGAGATCAATAAGTGTACAGAGATGGAGAATGAATTTGTCCTTCTCAAGAAGGATGTGGATGAAGCTAACATGAACAAGATAGAGCTGGAGACTCACCTGGAAGGGCTGACTGACGAGATCGGCTTCCTCAGGCAGCTGTATGAAAAGGAGATCCGGGAGCTGCAGTCCCAGATCTCAGACACCTCTGTGGTGCTGTCCATGGACAATAGCCACTCCCTGGACATGGACAGCATCATCGCTGAGGCCAAGGCACAGTACAAGGAGATCGCCAACCACAGCCGGGCTGAGGCTGAGAGCATGCACCAGATCAAGTATAAGGAGCTGCAAACACTGGCTAGGAAGCACCGGATGACCTGCAGCGCACAAAGACTGAGATCTCCAAGATGAACCGGAACATCAGCCTACTCCAGGCTGAAATTGACGGCCTCAAAGGCCAGAGGGCTTCCCTGGAGGCCGCCATCACAGATGCGGAGCAGAGTGGGGAGCTGGCCATTAAGGATGCCAACGCCGAGCTGTCGGAACTGGAGGCCGCCCAGCATCGGGCCAAGCAGAACATGGCTTGACAGTTGCGTGGGTACCAGGAGCTGATGAACGTCAAACTGGCCCTGGATATCGAGATCGCCACCTACAGGAAGCTGCTGGAAGGCGAGGAGAGCCGGCTGGAGTCTGCGATGCAGAACATGACTATCCATAGGAAGACCACGAGCCCCTGTGCAGGTGGTCTGAGCTCAGCCTATGGGGGCTTCACAAGCCCTGGCCTCAGCTACGACCTGGCCTCCAGCTTTGGCTCTGCCTCAGGCTCCAGCTCCTTCAGCCACACCAGCTCCACCAGAGCCCTGGTCGTGAAGAAGATCGAGACCCGCGAAGGGAAGCTGGTGTCCGAGTCCTCTGACGTCCTGCCGAAGCGAACAGCTGTGGCAGCCCCTCCCAGCCTGCCCCTCCTGCGGCTGCCCGAGAGCCCGGGAGAGAGGCCGCTGTGCAGGGTAGCACAGGGAACAGGAGCACCCCTGAGGCTCAGCCCTAGCCCTCAGCCCACAGCAGGGAGTTTAATGCCTAAGGACCCCCCTTGTCCATGCCTCCAGCTACAAAACAATTCAATTGCTTTTTTTTTTCCTGTCCTAAATAAAACCTCAGCTAGCTCTGACAAAAAAAAAAAAAAGTAATTACTTAATGCCTTAGGTGGTGAAAAAACAATTAGCGTCTATTAAATGCATTTCAAACTAAAAAGTACTTAAGGTTAAGTAAAAGTAGACCTATTAAGATCAAGGAGTCATTCCTTTGCTCTTTAAAGAGATATGTATCAGTCACAAAATCAGCAGGAAATAAAATTCATTCAGAATAATTTAAAGTGAGAGATGTCAGTGAAAAAACTAATTATAGAATAATGGACATGGCTTAGGAAAAAAACAAAGTGTGTTAGTCCATTCTCACACTGCTATAAATAAATACCTGAGACTGGGTAACTTATAAAGAAAAGAGGTTTAACTGGCTACAGTTTTGCAGACAATGCAAGAAGCATAGCAATTTCTGCTTCTGGGGAGGCCTCAGGAAGCTTTCAGTCATGGCAGAAGGCAAAGTGAGAACAAGGCACTTCACATGGTTGAAGCAAGAGGAAGATGTAACCCATTGGGAATTACATTTCAACACGAGGTTTGGTTGGGGACAGAGATCCAAACCGTATCACAAGAGATGCTGAGATGCCTGGAGACTGGTGATAGTGAGAAACAATTACAATTCCAGGGGCCAAAGCGGGAGAACGAAACATTGTCAAAGCAGAATGTCTCCTCCAACTCTACATTCTCATTCTGGTGCCTTTCATTTTGTGAACCCAACCCCAAGTCAGCTCACAAGAGAACCTGATAATGCAGTCCATTTTGGTCTGAAGCATGAAGAAGAGCACAAAATAATGGACAATAGAACTGGAGATTAAGAGGACAGTGAAAATAATGAGCACAAGTTTCCAGTCAAAATATATCAGCTAAAAATAGATATGCTATATTCTCTGTCTTTGGAAAAAAAATCCGTTCTTGAACAGACATGAGAGCAATTGGAAAGATGAGACATAAGACAAAGAGTTCCTGAACAGCCAGTAAGCTCCAAAACAGATGTTGACGCAGACACAATCTGAAACTCTATTGCTGGCCGTTGCACAGGAGACCTGAAGTAGCAGAGGAGAGAGGGGCATGTCCTAGGAGAAGTAGATATTTGGTAGAAAGGAGAGAAAACATCCCCAAGAAATACCCCAAAATTGTCAACTAGCATCCTTTCGGAAGATTGTATGTAATGGTACTTGGTGAACTGCTAAAGCATTTGGTTGGTTGTAGTTGTTAGTTACTGATGTTATTAACAGCAGTCCTCTATCATGACCATATTGAGCTTCTGTTACAAGCACCTTACTCCATTGTGGTGGCTGTTGGCTTTCTCAACTCCAAATCCACTACTCTATAGACTCTGCTTTTGATAAGAAGGCTGCAACTCATCAATCAGAATCATCGTTTGGTTCCCTGCTATGTTCCATTAATTGGAGGAGGCTAGGACACTGGAAGCTGCTGTAGGGACAAATATCTCTATCATGTTTGCTTATTATACCTATCAGTGCTATCACAGCAATAGTTCTTTGCCCAGATGCATTGGTTCCAGTTTCTAGTTTATTTTTTTCCCACACTTCCAGCAATATTCTAATCATGTCCCTCAAAAGAAATAGAACCAACTATCAGTGGGCTGTGTTCAGGGACCTGAGTCCCAACTTCACAAGAGGTCTTTCTCTGGTGTTCCTGAGGTATGAGCTGTAGCGGGGAAGTCCTCTTTCCTGCAAAGTTGGCTCTTGGCCTCATGTTCTCCATCCTTTGAGCTCCTCAGGTACCAGAACCAAAAGAGCAGCACCCTCTCATTATAGGTCAGAATATAAGCTCTTGGGGAAACTCTCCATCAAAATTATAGTTTTTAATAAGCCCAGACTCTTCTCTTTGTTCCCAAAGCCATATGAGTAAACTTCCTGTAGTTATTATCCCTGAATTATTCCCGTGTTCCCTTTTTTTCCCTTTCAGTCCTCTAATATCTGTTTATCCAGTTCTTTGTACTAAATGCTTCCTGTGTTAGTCACTGGTGTGACTTCTATTTTTCAGTCTAGACCCTTAATAGCATATCCATTTCAACTTTCCTTGAGGATAAGGTCCAAGCATAGCATTATAAATCCCACCAGATTAAAATATTTCTGTATTTGCTTCTTGTTAATCTTGAAGCCTTAAAGAAAATTAATTTATTTGAAGATGGTATTTCCCAAAAGCAGGAACATGCCTGTTTAGCAATAAGCATGACATTATGACTTCTGAAGAAACTATACAGATTGGAGCTGAATTAAGCATAGTTGTATTTCACAGAATGCTTATACTCGACATCTTCCCTGAAGAGCTGGGAGAAAGTATGAATATTTGACCAAATACAGTTAGGTTACTGACAATGCAATAAAATATTTATTTATTATACTAGCTGTTAAATGTGGAGGTCAATGAGGCCAGAGGCAAAGGAAAGTAAAAATATTTGGAACAATTAAGTAACCATGGACACGGCAAGTTGTCTATGGTAAATTTCATTTATAAGATTCAGTAATTTGAAATTGTTAACACACTTTTTATTCCCATTTGAGAGCAGGGTGATGTTATTTATCTCTTTAAAGGAGAAGTTTAAATAATAAGTAGACACTTTCTCTTTTTCCATTTTTTTAAAACAAAATAATACCACATTTGCAAACTAAGGTGGGCCGTTGGTTAACAAAGCCTTTGAAAATGATTCATCTCAAATATAGAAATGTTCTTATTATCATCATGACTATCAAAGGAAAAGAATGGTATCCTTGAGAATCTTCAGCTCATATTAAGCTCTCTGAGTTCACAGTCTTCTTACTTCAAACTAAGTTGTATTTTGGGAAACTTTAAATACAAGCATGAGTCTAAACATATTAACCTCTTTAAATGGCATTTTACTCATCTATAAAGTGACAAAGAATAGAAAAAATTGAAACGTTCATCTAGTTCTTTGCCATGCTAGAATGGAGAACTTTTAGCACAGTCTGGCATATCTGTTTGGTCTTCACACTATAGATGATGGGGTTCATTACAGGAGAGATTAGTAGGTAGGCACTGGCAATCAAAGTATGCACATAGGGTGGGGTCTGCTTCCCAAACCTGTGAACAAAGGACAGACTGATCAATGGAATGTAAAATACAGCAACAGCCCCAATATGGGAGATACATGTGCTGAAGGCTTTCTTCCTTTCTTCCGGGGAAGCAATGCTAAGAACAGTCTTAATGATCAAAATATAAGAAAGGACAATAAAGACAGAATCCACCCCAGCAGTGGTAATCAGGGCAGTCATCCCAACTGCACTGTTGATTCTGGTGTCTGTGCATGAGAGCTTCATCACATCAGGGTGAAAGCAATAGGAGTGGTGGAGCACGTGGCTGCGTCAGTAGGACAGTCTGTTAAGAAGCAACACCATAGGGATCAGTGTTATTGTTAACCTGGTGATAATTGCTACTCCAATCTGTGCTATTTTAAGATCAGTTAAGACAGAAGTATATCTAAGAGGATTAGTAATGGCCACAAAATGATCAAAAGCCATGGCCAACAGCACTGAGGATTCCATGACAGTGAAGAGTTGAATAAAGAACATCTGGGACAAGCAGGCATTAAAGCTGATTTCCCTCACATTGAACCAGAATATACCCAGCATAGTGACCAGAGTGGATATGGACAGGCCGAGGTCAGTGCAGCATGAGGAGGAAATAGTATATGGGTTTGTGGAGGCTGGGCTGAGTGATGATGGCAAAGAGGATCAGGTTGTTTCCTGAGAGGGCAGTTACATAGAGGAAGCAGAAGGAAATGGAGATCCAGGTGTGGAAGGCTTCCAGCCCAGGAACACCAGTGAGCAGGAAAATGATGGAAGTGGAAGTGATATTCTGCAAAGTTGACATATTGAATTCAAACGGCAGAATCTTCAGCTGTGTCTGGAAATGATAAACTGTATTTATTTATTATGCATTTAATCGGAAATTATTTCACCAAGTAAACATTTATAAAAGATGATGTCTACATTATATAGAAAACTCATAAAGATTGATTAATGACAACAACAAATGAAGTCCACATCAAACAAAGGAGCAGAAAACAGGAAATGAATGGTTCCCTGAGGATACAGAATTTGCACAAAAACAAAGAGAGCAGCATTCCTTCTTATTTAAGTTCACATGTCTGATGAGTGACTTCAAGTGGTAAGTAGTCAGCAAATATTTGTTGAAGTGTGTTCAAAGGGTTGTGTGATATTTTAGACAAATAGTAAACAATATATGCAGTGAGTCTGATACATAACTGAATTACACTAGCTTTTAGAGGCCCATCCAAAAAATCCTCTCTTTATCTCCTGCTATTTTCTTTCAATCAGAATCAAATCCAATACATCCAACAAATAGCCAACATTTGTTGATCCCCTGCTATCTGCAGTTGATAATACCCTGGATAAGCATACAGTCTATTTGAGATATCAAAACTTAAACTGTACCTAAGAAATTTTCATACCACATAACGAGTGTGAGTTAGATATAAAAACATATACTTATGTATAAACCATAATTAGAGTATATGGGGCATCCAATATGAAAGTATTATGGATAGTTTGATGTTATGAATTTTTATCCTGCATCCCAAGTCGACGTTTCTTACAGCTCCGTGTTATAAATTTTAACTGGGTTAAATTACTCTGACATTTATCAGCTGGGTTACCACATGATGAGTTACTAAACTGTATGTGCCTCATTTTCTCCATCTCTAAAGTAACTATGGTGTGCATATCCACAGGACTGTTGTAAAGATTAAATTAATGTATGTGAAAATCTGAGCAGAGCATCTCACTATGGTAAAAACTTACCAAATGTTAGTTATTATCATTAAATAGAAAAATTAAAGTTAAAAATGTATACACACATTGTTTTCCAACATCTATCCCCAATCCCTACCCTCACTTATCTACTTTTCTCTTTATCTGGTAGCTGAGAACAAAAAAAAAAAAAAAAATGGAAATATTCTAAGTCTAATTTAGATAATATCCGCTGGTTAATTCCTCTACAACTATGTTTTTCTCATCCTTTCTTCATCTTTCCAGGTTAAAAAGAAGTGCACTTACTGCTTTCCAGACAAGCCCCATTACCTAGTCTCAATCTATCTTGGATGTTAGTTTAGTTTAACATCAAACATTACTGAGTGCAAGCTGCAATCCAGACTGTCGACATACAGAGCCAAGTGAAGTATTGCACTTGCCCTGAGGATCATTAGGAAATAATAGGATAGTTCAGAAAACAAATGTGTAAACAAATGATAAGACTGTATTTAAAATACAGAGGTATATATATTAGATAGTTGGAGGGGATGGAGTCAAACAGCTTCTCTGAGTAAGCAAAGAATTGTTGAGCAGAGGCTGATAAGTGAAAATCATCATGAAAGAAATTCTAAGCATATTCAAAGGCGATGGAGTTTCAGATATTTTAGAAATGCCACTAAAGTGTGAAATACAGTGTACCAAAAGGTAGTGTGTAAGAGGTAAGAGAAGGCCAGGTATGGTGGCTCATGCCTGTAATCCCAGCACTTTGGGAGGCCAAGGCAGATGGATCACCTGAGGTCAAGAGTTCGAGAGCAGCCTGGCCAACATGGTGAAACCCCATCTCTACTAAAAATACAAAACATTAGCCAGGCGTGGTGGCGCATACCTGCAACCCCAGCTACTCAGGAGGCTGAGGCAGGAGAATCGCTTGAACCTGGGAGGCGGAGATTGCAGTGAGCTGAGATCGCACCATTACACTCCAGCCTGGGCAACAAGAACGAAACTCCATCTCAAAAAAAAAAAAAAAAAGAAAGCTCTTAAGAGAGTTCAAGTATGGAATTATCATCTTCACTTCAAAAGGGTAAGAGATTTGTGCTATTCATACAATCTATATAAACATGCAGATGAACAACATTCTTCGTTCTTCTTAGCCTGCATCCCTGCTATGTGTATCTCTTTTTCTACACCAACAACTCATAAAATGATTTGCCTATCCTCATTTCTGTACCTCATGGTTCATACCTATATTTGAAATCTGGTTTTGTTTTTGACCAAAGCATACTTTGTTGCATTAGTTGTCTATAACTGCATAAGAAATTAGTAAAAATTCAGCGGCTTTAAACAAAACACATATATTACCTCACAGTTCTGTAAGTCAGATGTCTGAGCACAGCAAAACTAGATGCACTACTCAGGATCTCACAAGATTGAAATTAAAGTTCCATCCAGTACCATGTTCTTAATTGGAGAGGAGGGTCCTTAAAATCCTCACTCAGATTGCTGTAGGAATTTAGTTCCTTTTGGTATATGGTTGAGGTCTCCAATTTCTTGCTGGGCTTTTAGCTTCTAGAGGCTACTCTCAGTCCCAGTCATGTGTTCTTCTCACAACATGACATCTTAGGTCTTCAAATCCAGCAGGAGAACCTCCTTCGAGATTCTTGTCTCTTTTAAAGACTTCTATGATTAGGTAAGCCCTAGCAGGATAATCTTGCTTTTAATTAACTCAAAGTCAAGTAATCAGGGACCTTAGTTACATCTGTTAAACCCTTTTGCCATATAATGTAATGTAATCATGGGAGTGATATCCCATCACATTCACAGGCCCTAGTCACACACCCAAGACATGGGTATTGCTCAAAACAAGTACGCCAGGATGGACAAAAATCTTTAGGGCCCTTTTAGAATCCTACTAACCCCACCTGTCAAGACTATCCAGTCTCCAAATCTTTATAGGTTCAACTTCTGAAAAGTCTCTTGATTGACCATATTTATCTTCTAGTTTTATCAGTGACCTTTCTTCCTACCCTCAGAAATCTTTTTATATACTCTACCTGGGCTTTTCCTTACTTCACCAAACTACCAAATATAGCAAGTTCTTTCACACTAATGTGCTCGCTTAATTCATGTAGTTCTCTCTTTTTTGAATAAGACAAAAATTTTTAGATCCATTATTTGATCCACTGAACCATGTGTAAATTAAACATGAATTTATTTCAGGAAGCATTTGGTGGCATCACCTATTCTAAGTCAGAAGAACTTACTTCTTCCTCTGGAGTTATATTATTTTCTATTTATGCATCTAGAATAGTGTTTATTCCATTGTATGATCATGGGTTATTTGAAAATTGCCTCTCTAACAAAATTAAGTTACTGGAAGGTAGATCATTGTTTTTTCATCATTATATTCCCAATACCTTGAAATATATTTTGAGAAGTGTGGGCATACAATATATACATGTTGATGTAAATTCAATCCAAGAGTTGTTAACTAAGATTCTGAACATATCTCAGGACTTCAACACATTCAATTTTGTCTATTTAAAACATGCTGTGTTGCCTAAAATTATATATGTGGCTTCTGGAAGAATCGCACAGAGCTCTCCAGTGTTCTCACAAACTGAGTAATGTGTGTGTGTGTGTGTGTGTGTGTGTGAGAGAGAGAGAGAGAGAGAGAGAGAGAAAGAGGTTTGGGGTTTTACTGATGGAAGACTCTGTCCTAGTATTGGAGGGTTAACTTTTATGTGCCCTCTCATTTGTTGACAGTAATTCTCTTCCTACTATATCAAGATAACACTCCAGACCCATTGTAAGAATGTGTTGCAAGTTCTGTCCTGGGCTACCTTGACTTATCTCTTTTCTCTGATTACAGAGTAAGTGATATTGTTATACAGTCATACAAACCTAGGTTCAAATTTCGTCTCTGCCATCTAGAGCTAGCCAGAGTTTTCCAAATAAGCACTTTACATCAGATTCCACTAATGTGAAACTGGTAGTTCACCATTGGCACTACTTCATAAGGATTAAAAGGATTAAATGAGATAACATTGTAAAACATATAATATGTTGACCAGTGTGCAGGACGTGGAAGTCACTTGATATTGGTAAATGAACATGAGGATGAGGATAAGAATGGCAGTGGCAGTGTGTGATGGTGGTAGTGGCCGTTGACCTTAGGACTTTGAGTGGCAGTTATAAAATGTGACACAACTAACCAGGAGACTTAAAATTGCATGGACACATTAACAGCCTGCTCTAAGCAGCAAAACAAATGGCTCATAGACCAATCAAACCTCCTCAGTCAGAATAGAATGTTCCTAGAAAATACAGATATCAGAAAATAGATTTCCACAATTTTCCTTAGGCACCCACGAGAGCTTTCTGCAGTTAATAAAGTCTCCCTCATTCTTAAAAGAAACCAGGCATGTAAAGTCTAATGTTTTTCTTGAATGCAGCAGTTTTACTTACAAAGTATAAGGATATGTTCTTTCCCACACTGTTCTCCATAAAGGGGCCTGAGGAGCTGGGGATGTGTTCTACCCGGAAATAGGTAGCATATATAAGAAGCCATATCTCAGGATGCCTGAAAGCTCTTAATAAGCTCCTGGTGAAGATTTCTGCATCCCCCCGAGTCTGAAGCTTCCTAAGGGTTCATTCTACTTCATGGCTTCCTTCTCCTTCTACTTCATGTACTTTTATAGTTTCCATGAAGGGACTGCTGTTACAGGTCTTTGATCTTATGTATATGTAAAATTTTCTTAAAAGTAAATTTGTGAGTAACCACACCCTCCAAAAAAACCCCACAAGATCACCCCTCATCTTCACACCACTCCCACACCCAACTGATAAACTTATCTTCCTCCTATATTATTTAGGTGAATTTTGTATATTTTTAGAAACCCCTCTGCTTGTGCTTCACTCCATCCCCCCAAAAAATCTTCATTTATTCTTTCATGGAACATTTGAAGTATCTTTCATATTCTAGGACTTCATACTGGTAATACAGAGAATAAAACAGAGTCTTTTCCCTCCAGAGCTCCTTGGAGGGAACCCCTTGTGGAAACAGACATAAAACTCGGTGATTACAATAAGGGATATTTATGATGACAGCACAGAAGAGTTGTGTTTATGCTGCAGGAAACTCAGAACCAGGTCTGTCAGGAGACATGGAGCACAGAGCGTAGGAAGAACAGAAGGTGACTAATAGCAGACTCAGCTCGCTTGGAACTCCCGGTGCCAGTGTAGTGGAGAGATGAAGCTAAATAGGGAGACAGGATCTATGTTAGGCATGAAGATCTTTTAGGCATCCTAAGTCATTTGAGTCTAAATAACATAATACAAATTACTCAGCATGGAACTTAATCTTTTCTCTTCCCTAGAAAAACTCATTTTATTCTTGTTATTTATTTATTTTACTGTTATTTTTATTATATTTTAAGTTCTAGGGTACCTGTGCACAACGTGCAGGTTTGTTACATATGTATACAACTGTCATCTTGGTGAGCTGCACCCGTTAACTCGTCATTTTTACAGCTCCACATGAAGCAGCTGAGGAAGTTGGGCACCTAATTTGAGAATCCCTAATATATTGCAGCGCTCTGCTTGGTTTCAATATCAACCTGAATGGTACAGATATCACATTTTCCTTGTAAACTCTGATATATCAGTTTACAGAAATGTCAATTTAGAAGACATTCTCAAACAGAACCTCAATACCCCATCGCCCACTCTTTCCAAGTCTACCTCAGATTAACCAGACTACTATTTTCAGCATTAGTTCTGACAGTTTTAAACAACCATTTTTTCAGATGGACTATAAATAAAAGCAAAATGTATAGACCATAGTATCGGATGTTGTTGAATTTAGAGTATAACATAGATAGCGGGGAAAAATAAGAAGTATAAGCTTTAATACTGAAAGAAAAAAAACTTAGAAATAAGAAAAAATATAAAGTATTACAAGAGAGAAAATAAATATACTTCAAAGTGGATTTTATTAAGGTACATATAACTATACTATGCAAGATTATCTGTAATTGACACCTCATAAATTACATTATTAAAGCATGAATCAAAATCGTTGCTTTCACAGTAACATTCTTAGTACATTTATTTTAAGATGCACCCAAAAATGTGGTTGCCCCAACTTCAAAATTACTTTTCAAAACTTTTCCTATCCATATGAAATTTAAATAATTTATGTTTGTGCTTGTATTGCTTAGAAATGAATGCATATTATATTTTCTCTATTAAACAGTAAATTTCTAGGAGCTATATTTTTCTTATCAAGTCAAGTATTTCCTAAGCTGCTTGTTTTTCCACTGGTTCAGGCTCCTACTGGGAGAAAGAGAGACCGCCATCTATGACTACTCTTAGTATATGGTATAATGTTTTGTACACAGTTTGTAAGTAACAACTCATTAAAATATTGTTTTAATTTAGATATGTTTAGTCAGATTTAAACACCTTAAGAATGAAGCCTGTGCCTTCCCTGTTCACTGTTTTATCCCTAGTACCTCCCTTCCACAGTGTTTGCCAAAATGAAGATGCTCAAAATATGTAAGTATATATGTGAAGTTATATAAAAATAAATTTAATTCAATAAGCGTGCATTAAGTAGCTATTATTAATAAAGCACAGTGCTTGTATCTGTGCAAGATACATCAATCCCCAAAGTCCAATGCCCATTTTCAAAAAGCTTCAGGTCAGTAGGGGAAGAGAAATCTGACTAACTATAAGACAAAGATTTATTAACAGCACCTGAAAGAATAATAAATGGAACAATCAGGAAAAGAAGGATGTGGGTATTTCAGTCAGAGAGAGCAAAATAATCAAAGACTGAGAGGCAATATATTCCTGGTGTTTTTCAGGAATATACATAATTCATCAAAGTGGATAGACCCCAGAAAACTGTTACTCTGTCATACATGATATTCCATAAATGTCTTGTTAAAGTGCAAATTTGTGGGCTCCATCTCAAGCACTTCTGTTTAATTAGTTCTGGAGCAGAATTGAGGAATCTGCACCTTAAAAACAAGTGTCAAGTGGTTTGGATGCACAGATGCTGGACCACATTGAGAAAACAGATAGATGCAAGTAGAAAGTGGATGTCATCTAATGAGTGTATTCAGTGGGTTGTATGAGGCCAGATCTGTGAAGACCCATTGGAATGAAGATCTTATGGAAGATGAAGAACTAAAAAAGTTTTGTTTTGTGGAAAGGTGTTAAGTGGAAATTACTTCATTATCTAAAAAGAAAAAGAAACCCTCATTATTGAACATTTATAAAATGCAGGAAAGTATAAAGAATATGTCAACAAAACAATATCCAGCTATCAAATATAAGCTGTTTCAATGTTTGGGATATGTTTATTTATACTTTTTAATATACATGTACACATATTCACATGAAATATATACACAATAGTAAGTACTTTGTATACTAACCTATCTTTTTTTAACAAAATGTAATTTATATTTGTATTGGTATTTAACTTGTTGCATTGTATTTTATATTTTATTTAGTCAATACCCTAAAGTAATTGTTTAAGCAGTTTCCATATTTTCATTGCAATGTATAATGAATGATGTGTTTAACATCACAATATATCTTTACATCCTTGCCCATTTTTCTTCTTTAGACATATATTTAAACAATGGACCCCCAGATCTTTTACTATTAAAATACAAATGCATTTACCAAAGTGACCTCAAATACTCTTTTAAGAATTAGGAAAGTAGTCCTTTTATTCATACTTCTTGCTTATTGTTCTTATTCATATTCTTCAGCCATTTACAATCTGTCTGGTGGAATAATGAATCATTACAAATAAACTGTAAGAATTACTAAAACCTAGACTAGACTTTGCCTACTGATCTATGTTATGTGAGACCTACCTTGCATAGCTACATACTCTAGAGGTGGTGAGACTGCCTAAACTCCAAGTATGACTTTACTTGTGCATGCTTTCAGACATGTTTTAACTGTGGTCCTATACTGTGCTAGGTTCAGTATTCATGACAGGATCAGATGTACCGGCATAATCTCTGCCCTCAAATAACCCACCATTTAGAACTGTGTAAATAGTAAGTTAATGGATCGTCAGAATAGAGAGAAAGCATGTTGAAACCAGCTTTTTCAATAAACAACAGTAACTCACAGTACTGAATGATCAAACATGGGTCAGGGAAGTCTTGGTAAAGAAGGAGTACACTCAAACTTCCCTAAATTAGCTTAGAGAGAAATACTTTGAGCACAGTCTTGCGAATTTGCTTTGTCTTTATACTGTAGATTATGGGATTCATTACAGGAGGGATAAGCAGATAAACATTGTCAATGAGCGTGTGCACAAGAGGAGGGGCATGCTTTCCAAATCTGTACACTAGTGACAAACTGATCATGGGGATGTAGAAGATGGTAACTGCACTGATGTGAGAGACACAGGTACCAAAAGCCTTTTTCCGCTCCTCTGGGGAGGCAATTCAGAGCACAGAGTGGATGATCAGAGCATAGGAGAGGAGGATCAAGACGGAGTCCAAGCCAGCAGTAGAGATAACAATGGCCAGGCCAAACGCACTGTTGATCGATGTGTCTGTGCATGAGAGCTTCATCACATCAGGGTGGAAGCAGTAGGAATGGTGGAGCACATGACTACGGCAGAAGGAGAGGCATTTAAGGAGCAGGAGTAGAGGCACTAGAGCTGTTGTCCCCCTAAAAACAATTGCAAAGCCCACTTTAATAATCCATGAATTGGTTAAGATTGTGGCATATCTCAGTGGGTTACAGATGGCAATGAAGCGGTCAAAGGCCATTGCCAAAAGTACTGAGGACTCCATGAATGTGAAGCCATTTGGCCAATGCAGGCATCAAAACTGATTTCTCGAGCATTGAACCAGAAAATACCCAGCATGGTGATCAATGTAGAAAGACACAGATCTAGGTCCATGAAGGATAGCATGGAGAGAAAATAGTACATGGGTTCATGGAGGCTCGACTCAGTGATGATGACAAACAGGATCATGCCATTTCCAGAGATAACAATGACATAGAGACAACAGAATGGGATGGAGGTCCAGGTCTGAGGGGTTTCAAGGCCAGGGATGCCAGTAAGGAAGAAGACTGCAGAGT
Organism: Papio anubis; assembly: GCF_008728515.1. Classification (NCBI taxonomy): domain Eukaryota; kingdom Metazoa; phylum Chordata; class Mammalia; order Primates; family Cercopithecidae; genus Papio; species Papio anubis. The sequence goes on from NW_022163934.1 coordinate 41,347, forward strand.
GGAAAATGCTCTGGTTGAAGGATGGCATGATGAGTGAAGAAGCAGATGTCTTCGAGGAAAAGAACCAAGTCCTGTAATAATGGAGAAGAAAAGTATTTTCACTCTCTTCTATATACCATACAATTTACGATCACTAGAGAACCACATCCTATTCTTCATTGAAAATGCATAGCCACTTACTGTTTTCTTAGATGTGTTCTTGAATGAACTAGGAGAGGACACAGACACTAAACTGTGCAAAGAAACCTGGTTTTTAGCAAGATTCCCATTATACTCCATCTAGGCTTCAGGATATTTATATATACATATATAAAACAGGAGATTAGATTCAATAATAGAAAATATTTTCAGTTCTATGACTGTATGTACATGGGCAGACAGGATATTTCTGGGCAACCATAAGAAGCACAACAGGAAATTCACCCTGCTTTTCTTCACTTCTCAGTTTCTGAGGCAAAAACCCTAAGGTGCATTAAAGTTTATAAGTCCATGTGACCCAATGAAAGTAAGATGACAAGATAATATTAAACATTTTCTAGTAAAAAACTCCTGATCAAATAAATACACAACAGCTGCTGAGTGAAAAAACAAATACATAAAACTAAGTACCAGGAAAGAAACAATTAAATCTAAATGGACCACAGTGGGTGATAATAGAAAAAAGGTTTGTTTATACAGGTAATAATTGAGAAGTTGATTATGTTCAAATGAAATTCTGCCTGAAAAAAAAAGATGGCTTAAATAACCTTAACAAGAACAAAGGAACTCATTGGAAAGTCATGGATAATAACTGGAGTATTTACCTGAGCAAGTTTCTTGATTTTCCATTTCTGCAAAAGGGTATTGAGAATAGATTGGCTGGGGGAAAGAGGTTTTCTCTGGAGATCTAAGTGTTTGCTCACCTAGATCCATAAATCTGTAGGATTGAAAACGTTTCTGTATATTGCTTCTTGTCTTAAGTTTTCTGACACTGTTTTTTATCTACAGAAAGAATGCTTGGTTTTTAACATATCTATGTTCCCCTTTCACTCACTCATGCATGTATTTACTCAAAAAAAATTAAATACCTACAGTGTTAGTGTGTGCATTAGAATCAGACTTGCTACTTTAAGAAGGTCTGTACATGACTCTGAGAAGGAAAATATTTGAGTGTAAGTTAACTTGGTTATCTTCATTGCAATCCCCTGAATGAATAGACAGGAACTTAGACATCAGTAAGAAGAATTGGTTACAGAAAGTGCGTTCAAGAGGGCATTTCTCTAGGTATTTGAGAAGAAGGAAAAATGTTCAATACAGGAAGGCTCTTTGAGTTCTCACTAAAATATATATATATGCTGGAAATTCTGAATTGAGAGGCAATGCAAGACAAAACAAAATATATGGATTTTTGAGTCAACCCTTGGATCTCAGTTAGAAGATAAGCTTCACTTTTTCACCTGCGACTTTACATACAAGAATCGAGACATGAACCAACTTCCACATCCTAGGGAAAATGACTCGTGCCCTGATAATGGAGCCTGAGAGTTGTGAAACTAATGTCTATGGTTGAAGTCACAGGATCAGTGACAAATATCGTAGGGTAATAAATCTAAAGAAATGAAGTCTGAGGACAGAGTGCTGGGGAACAGCAGTATTTAAAGAAAAGACCAGAAGAAGCATCCTCTAACGATATTGAGGAGGCATGGCCACTAAGGTAAAAATAACTCCCAGGAAAATACAAGGACCATTTTTCCTCAGACCTATGATCTTAGAGCCAGAAAAAATGGCTAGCACAACAGCATCTAAAAGTACCTGTTGAATAAATGAATGAACTGCTTCTGAAAATAGTGATAAACCCCAGCACTTAATATTTCCACATATGTGTGATTTCTGATATGTGGCCCCCTCAAATTATAAGTTAAATTCATGCAACCATAAGAACATATTTTAACATTGGAGGAAAACAAACAGTTTTCTCAATAATCTGATATTTATCTTTGAGACAAGGACTTTGCTCAAATTTGAACCTAGTGATAAAAACATTTATTTTCCCAGTTGAAGTAGAGAGCAAGTAATGACCTTAAGATCATACACTCTTTATTTTAAAAATGAGGAAGCAACCTCTCAATTTAATGTTCTTTTTATTATAGTAAATAAGCCCAATTTGCAAACCATATATCTGATTAGGGGTTAATATTCAAAATATATAAGGAACTCCTACAACTCAGTAGCAAAAACACAAATAACTCAATTTAAAAATGGACAAAGGCCGGGCACGGTGGCTCATGCCTGTAATCCCAACACTTTGGGAGGCCGAGGCGGGCGGATTACGAGGTCAGGAGATCGAGACCATCTGGCTAACATGGTGAAACCCCGTCTCTACTAAAAATACAAAAAATTAGCCAGGCGTGGTGGCGGGCGCCTGTAGTCCCAGCTACTTGGGAGGCTGAGGCAGGAGAATGGCGTGAACCCGGGAGGCGGAGCTTGCAGTGAGCCAAGATAGCCCACTGCACTCCAGCCTGGGAGAGAGGGAGACTCCGTCTCAAAAAAAAAAAAGGACAAAGGACTTGAATAGAGATTTCTCCAAAGAAAACATACAAATGGCCAACAAATATAAAATATAAAAAGATGTCAAGTGTTGACAAGAATGAGAAGAAACTGGACCTATTGTACACAGTTGGTGAGAATGTAAAATCATGCAACCACTGTGAAAAACAGCACATCCACTCTGTGTATATATCCAAAGGAAATAAATAGTCAAAGAGATATCTGCACTTCCATGTTCATTGCAGAATTAATTACAATAGCCAACACATGGAAACAACCTAAATATCCATCAACAAATGAATGGATAAAGAAAGCACAAGACATGCATGTCATAGAATACTATTCAACCTTAAAAGTAGTAATATTCTGACACATGCTACAACATGGATGAACCTGAAATGAAATACTTCATGATTCCACTTATATTGGAAGTATCCCTTAACCAAACTCATAGAAACAGAAAGTCGAATAGTGATTGCAACAGACACAGGGAGAGGGAAAAATGGGGGAGATGCTGTTAAACAGGTGTAAAGTTTCAGTTACTAAAGAAGAATTAGTTCCAGAGATCTGATATACAACATTTTACTTATAGTTAACAATACTGTATTGTGTGATTAAAAGTTTGAGTAAATCTCATGTTAAGTGTTCTTTTTTTTCTTTTCTTTCTTTTTTTTTTACAGGGTCTTGCTCTGTTGCCCAGGGTGGAGTACAGTGGTGCAATCACTGCTCACTGCAGCCTCAAACTTTCAGGCTCCAGTGATCCTTCCACCTCAGCCTGCCAAGTAAAGTACCTGTAAAGTAGCTGAGACTACAGGCACACACCATCATGCCTGGATAATTTTTTTTAAATTTTTTGTAGAGATGGGGTTTCACCATGTTGCCCAGGCTGGTCTTGAACTATTGAACTCAAGGAATACACCTGCCTTGGCCTCCAAAGTGCTGGGATTACAAGTGTGATTTTATCACAATAAAAATAAATAGAATAGCTATATTGTAAACAGCAAAAATAAAACATAAAAGAAAAACCCAACAGAGTAAGTACTCAGCTATATTTCTAATAAAATTAGTGGTAATGTATTTAATGTCTCCTAAGTGCCAAATAATTTACTTCGCTGAATCTCTGAGTCCCTCTTTCCACTGCACACAGCTCATAGCATCTTTCTTCAACTCCTACAATCAAAGGGAAACATAATAGGATTCTTGTAACAGAGGGAACTCTATTAGCAAACATGGGTCCAAGAACAGCTTTTTTTTTCTTTTTTCTTTTTTCTTTTTTTTTTTTTTTTAGACAGAGTCTTGCTCTGTCTCTAGGCTGGAGTGCAATGGCACAATCACCTCCTCCTCCCAGGTTCAAGCGATTCTCCTGCCTCAGCCTCCCGAGTAGCTGGGACTACAGGCGCCCATCACCACACGCAGCTAATTTTTTGTATTTTAGTAGAGACGGGGGTTTCACCATGTTGGCCAGGATGGTCTCGATCTCCTGACCTCATGATCCGCCCACCTCAGCCTCCCAAAGTGTTGGGATTACAGGTGTGAGCCACTGCGCCCAGCCAAGAATAGCTTTTTAAAAAAATTCTATGATTCTTAAACCAGTCTTGAGTTGTCCTGCACTAAAACTAACAAGCAAATATTAAACTCTTCTTAAACAGATCTCTTTAAGTGTCTCTTTCTCCCCTACTGAGAATTCTTCCATGACAGGGCCTATAACTTAAACATCCCTGTCACCAGACTACCAGGAACATCGAAATAGCCCTCATGACAATGCTTCACATTCATTACTATCACAACACCATTATTGGGTATTAATAACTCCCTTTTATGGATGAGAAAGCAGGGTAAGATGAGATAATCGAGTCTCAGAGGAACCATATGACGTTCTCAAATTCATCCAACAAGCCAATGGCAGATTCAGGAATTGAGCTCTGTTCTTACTCCAAACGCCATGCTCTCGCAAACTCTTTATTTAATTTTTTTTTTTTTTTTCGTATTTTTTTTTTTTTTTTACTGTGGAATGAACAAACACATGCTGATGACTGTACTCTATATTTGGAATAACTATTTTGAATGCTACAACAATATTTTTGAGTTGACATAATGTATGAAAATATACTACTGAGTTCATGCTCACTAATTTACTCTGAACACTTCTGTGTTGACTTCATATACTATCTGAAGGTTATACAGTACCTGATCTACTTATAAATGTCTTCAGTGCACCACAACACTGACCTTGTGTGCAGAAGAATTCTGGGGTCTGGAAGGTGAGGTTATTTGATCCTGCCCCCTGCTATTTGAAGGATCATCCCACACAGCAGAGAATCTATTAACACAAAGCAAGTGAGAGTTGTCTCAACATCACTAACTTGCAGAAAGGTTCTGTACTACTACAGCTGCAGAATCAGCCCCTGATCAGCCCTGCCCCTTGACAAAGAGGTCCTCTTCTGCCAGGAGAAAACATAGGGAGAAAATTCAGGAATAGGAGAACTACCAGATTTGAGAGAAAGAGCCTTTATAAGGAGCCTAGAAGTCACCTGGTGAGAGTCATTTACCCAACAGAAAAACAAATTCCTAGGTGAGAACCCCATAGAGCTGTGTTCTGCTAACCCTTTGTGCTCCAAATAACAAATTGTAAAAGGCAACATATTTTCAGTCTGTCTTCACTCTTTCTTCCCCAAAAGATAATTCTACAGATGAACTGCAATTTCAGGTCTCATTCAAGAGCAATTTGAACCCTAAATAGCTGTGGGACCAGTGTACATAGAGCCAGAGTAAAGAAGTGGTGGTGTTAACGGATCATTAACAGCTGAGTTTGCTCAGCTGCCATTTGCCAATTTCACAGCAATCATAAGACATGGAACCCAAATAGGAAAGGGGTTGCTGAGTTACTACATTCACTGAAGGTAGTGCAGTGGTTTTCTGATTGAGGGCCCAAGCCCTCCCCTGAATTTCCTGGGAGTTGTTGCTAACCTGTGCATAGTCACAGAAAATGACAACTTAAGAGGAAGTGACTAAAGGAAGACTACAAAACTTTATGAGTCCCTTGTGTGTCCCTTGCTAGCTTACAGAGATACTAGGCTGCTCTAACTGTCCTAAAACTGCTACCAGTATGTTTACCACTGTGGTGGAGAATTAACCATGTTTGACAGACAGCTTCTATTTAAGCCGTGAACGCTCATAAATGACTTTCAGCTTTTTCATTAATATAGTGTTTCACAATTAATGGTGAGCTTGGAAGGTTGGTAAGTTTCAAGGACAACTATTTAAACATGTTTCTTGGTATAAGAGGCTGTATCAAGAGGACATTACCTTGCAAAGGCCTGCTATATGGAAGAAGAGGACGTGGTAACTATTCCCATTAGAGTTGCTACAGAGCAGATACCTGTTTAATTTTTTTCTTCTTCTTATGTTACAAGATGCTAGATCTCTAGGAAAATCTGGAAAGACGCATTTTTTCCCAGAAGTTCACAAAGAACCTGAGAAAATATGCTCTCTTTTTAGGTATCTTCTGGACTAATTGAAACACAATCTTCCCCCAGAAATACTTCAGCGGGTTGGGGAGAAATCTTAACAGTCCCAGATAAATGTGCAACATAATGTGTGAGACTCCGTGGGAAAAAATGCACAATTTAAATAGAAGCTTTCAAGATACAGAAGCAAAAACAGATGTCCAGGCTGTTACAGGGAAATAAATGTGAAAATTTTACTATCCATGCTAGGAATTCCAGTCTGAGGAGCACTGGTTCATGCTCACAGACACATGTGCAGGCTGATCTTCTACACACAGCTGCAGAAAATGGGACACAGAAGAACTTCAGGCTCTTTTTTAGTGCAAACTCCAGACATTTAAACCATTCACCAGCCATGGCCTAACAATCAGTGGTTACAAGAAGGGCATAATGATCAACATTCATTTTGACTAGTTGTATATTCTAATTGTACTGTCCCAGGACTTAAGTATGTTAAACACTTGCCTACACCCACCTGTCCATTAAGAGTCAATATAGATCATGACCATCCTGGCTAACACAGTGAAACCCCATCTCTACTAAAAAAAATACAAAAAAATTAGCCAGGCGTGGTGGCGGGTGCCTGTAGTCCCAGCTACTAAACAGGCTGAGGCAGAAGAAGGGCATGAATCCGGGAGGTGGAGCTTGCAGTGAGCCGAGATCGCACCACTGTACTCCAGCCTGGGCGACAGAGCGAGACTCCATCTCAAAAAAAAAAAAAAAAAAAATTAAAATAAAAAAAAAAAGAGTCAACATAGCATTGGTTCAACTGAAAGTATTTGGAACAAGACAACCTTGGACCAAAGCTCAGTTCTGTCACCAATCGTGTGACCTTAGGCTAACTGTGTAACTACATCACCTCTGTTTTTGGCTTTCAGTTTGGAGAAAATAGTTATACTGCTTTATAAGTCTATTTTGTAAAATAAGGTAACCCAGTATTGATCCATAAAAAGGTCTTAGCACAGTACACTTTGCACTCACTCACTCAAAATGTGTTATTAATCATTATAATTATTTATTTTTATTATTTATGATTACTAGTTTTCATTAAAATGGCAATTTTATTAAATTATCATTTAGCGCCTAGTATGTGTCAGATACTGTGTTCCAATGTTGAGATGAAAAGGTGTAGTATCTACTCTCAAGGAACTCATATATATGACAGATAGATAGACAACCATTATAACACAAATCTGGTCAGGACATTACCCTGCTTTCAATTCTTTGGCTTCCCAGGTCCTCAGAAATCTGGCCTTGCGACCCCTTGAGGTGGAGAAACATTCATTTCTACTCTTTCTCCTTCAGTCACACAGAACTCATTTTCAGTTTCCTAAACATGGCATGGTTTGGCTCAGGTCTGAGCCTTCTTTCATTCTATTCTCTGAGGCAGTATTATGATGTTTACTGATTCCTCAACTCTGTTTCAAATATAATTCAAAACAGTTTTATTTTTTATTTATATTAAAATTAAAATAGCTTTTTATCCTAGATTTTCTGATTTGCAGATCGTGGATAAACTAATGGAAGCTTAACTCTGTAGCGTTTTTTATCCTTTTTTAATTTTTCTTTTTAGTTTCCCTACTTTGCAGTGCCCTAATTTGGTCCTCAGTCCGCCAAGCAGATGAAACACCACAGCTGTTGACTGTGCCTGGAATATTTCCTTAACCTTCTGTCATCCCCTCACCCTACTCTACTCTCCTGCCCTCATTACTAGCTCCCCTGACAAAACCCTTTTCACTCACTCAGATCTCATATTATCGATTACATTTGGTTAGCCTCCCTTGATCACACGGGCTAAATTGTCCCAGCACCTAGGTGATCTATACCAGCACTTCACAAATATGAACAGCACATTAATGCTCTAGGTATCTTGCAAAAGTGCAGGTTCTAATTCAGAAGATCTAATTTTCTTTTCATTTCCAACAAGTTTCCAGGCGATGCTAACATTATTGGTCCTTCAATAGCAAAGATCTCTGTGAATACCACTTATAGAGTAATTATAACACAGTATTTTAATTTCCCATTTACTTATTTGTATCCCCCACTAGACTTCAAACTGTGTAATATTTGGGGTGATATCTATTGTGTTCACTGTTACACCCTCAGGATCTTGTTCAATGCCAGATATATGTAGATTATACGATATTTCTTTTAATAAATGAATTAAGAACTATAATGAAGGCATGTGCAACAAGATATAGTGGGAGCAGAGAGGAATGGAATAAATAGGAATATTAGGAATAGCCAGAAGTTCACAGGGAGAGGTAAGGGTGAGTGACATTTCTATACACACCAAAATTGAATGGTGAGTGTTGGCCATATAAACATGGTAGGAAAACTGCTAAATCCAACGTGGCTGGATCCAGGAAAAGACGTGAATGAGACTTTTATCAGACCGTGGAGGGCTAGTAGGTGATATGGAGTTTTAATAACTTTTCTAAACAGCAGTATAAACAAAATGGTTTTTGACATAGTGTCTTAATCTATTTCCTCGTGCTCTAACACAATACCAAATACTAGGTAATTTATGAAGGAAAGAAGTATATTTAGCTCACAGTTCTGGAGGCTAGGAAATTCAAAAGCACGGTGCCAGCATCTGGAGAGAGGTTTTGTGCTGTCATTACATAGTGGAGGGCATCACATGGCAAAAGGGCAAGGGCATGTGTGTCAGCCCAGATCTCTTTTTCTTGTTATAAATCCACCAGTCCCATCATGATGACCTTATCTAATCCTACTTATCTCCCAAAGGTTTCATATCTAATCAAGATATGAATTTGGGAATTAAATTTCCAACATGGGACACATATTCAAACAGTAACATGCAGCAACCCGTTTTTGTTGCTGTTGTTATCGTTTGTTCTCTTTTAAGTTTATTTCTACAATTTCAATACATTAACCTTGTATTACCTGGTTTGCCTCTGACCTCTTGCTCCTGTATCAAATTCTGTTTCTTTTATATCCTAAACTGTTTGCTCCTTGTACTAGTCTTAGCCCTGAAACTTGTTTTTCTATTTCCTGATCAAGCATGACCATCCACTTGAGCTGCTATATGCACAAATTTTAAAGGTTGCATAACATCCCAGGACTGGGTATAAATGCTTTATATATTCTGCATCATTGAGAATTTTTATCTATATTTTTACCACTGTAAATAATGGGGCAATAAATTTTCCTGTACATAAAATACGTGCATTTCTGATATCTTCCTTTCAATAAAGTTTTAGAAATGGAATATTATGGACATTTTAGGACAATAAAATATACTGGAAAATCTGCTTCCAGAAAGTTCATGCAAACATTGTAAAACAATGCCTAGTCCACTGTAACACAGCAACACAACACTGTGTATTATGTGTTTTAAAAAACATTTGCTGATTTGATAGGCAAGAATATTTTACTGTTTACTGTAGTAAAATGTTGACAGTCAATAAATGAGACTTATTTCAAGTTCCTAGTGCAGAGTTTTCCTGTCTCCAATTTGGTACTTCCCATTTGGATTACCAAGTTTCAGAAACATTAGTATGAAGTCAAATGACATCACAGACTATGATATGTTTCCTGGATTCAATGGTGTTAATATTAATGTACCAACAAGGTGTGTTGCTATGTAATTTCATGGAGGAACATTGAACTGGAATTTTCAGAAAGTTTAATTAAATTACCAACTACTGTTCTGCTAGGCTGGCATGAGAATAGGGCAGTGAGAAGAGTCATATTTTGAAGTATGTGTACCAGTGTGTGTATTGGTGCTTTGACCAGTATGCACACTAGTTTCATTTTCATGTACTAAGCTCTGGCACAAAATTTACATGATACCACTATAGTAACTTTATTTTTCTTATAAGAGTAACATTCTTTCAACCATAAGAATAAAAATATGTGACTATTCCAAAACAGTTTCTGAGACTAATGGGAAAAGAGTCACAGCCCTAGAATTTGCCCAACTTGGTAGGCAAAGTGTTTTCAAAGGTCTCAAGAAATTTACTGTGAGGAAACACAACAATAAAAAACCTTTATGTGCAAGGTATAAGCATGCACAAGTGACAACCTGTTAACATTCGGTTTGGCGCATCAGCATGCATGAAGGCTTTTGGGTGTAGACGACTCAAATTGAAAGTAGTGGTGGATGGATGGTCATGTGAAGGCTTGAGTTTTGAAAACTGAAAGGGTGTCAGATAGCCCAGGCTTTGAATACTGGTTGTGCCATTTATGACTGAGAAACCTAACTAAGTTACTTAAACTCTAACTTTTGGTTTAAACATAGTTTAAGACATAAATCAAACTAATAATGGATTCTTCTACCGAATTTATTATTGCAGAGTTGTGTAAGTCAAAAGTTGACATGGATCTCACTGAGCTAAAATCAAGGAATCATCAGGCTGCATTTCTTTATAGAGGGGATAGGGAAACAACAATTATCTTATTTTCTCCTTTTGGAGGCTTCCCACATTCCTTGGCTTGTGGCCTCCTTCTGCCATCTTCGAAGCCAGCAACAGTGGATCAAATCCTTCTCATGCTGCCATCTCTTTCATTCTCCACTTTTAAAGACTCGTGAATATATTGGGTCCACCCAGCTAATCCATCTAATCTCGCCATCTCAAGTTATTTAACTTTAATCACATCTGCAAAGTCCCTTTACAATGTAAGGTGACATATTCACAGATTCCAGGCATTGAGACATAGATATCTTTGGGGGCCATTATCCTGCCTATCGCAAACACTTGGCATAGTATCGTGGATGTAGAATGCATAATAAAATATTATTGTTCTTGTTATTTATTGTTTTTATTACACTATGAAGAAGAAAATCACTCAGGCTATCACATTTTCAGTAGTGAAACAGACTTGATAGTGGGGAGGATATAATATCGGAAGCAGGGAGAATGGTTAGGAAACTACTGAAATTACTCAAGTGAGAGATAATTGTGACTTAAATAAAGGTGACATTTCTGGAGATGATAAAGAGTGATCAATTTCTGGTTGTATTTTTCAAAGAGATTGACAAAATTTACTGATGGATTAAATGCAGGATGTAAGAGACAGAAACCGAGAATGAATCCAAGCCCCACATGCCCAAAGAGTGGTCCAAAATTAGTGGGAATATCTAAGGATTTAAAGAGGCCATTAAGTAGACAAGATGGACAACTTATAGCAATCTATGCATTCTATTTATTAAAGACTAATGAGAGCAATAGTAACCTGACAGAAGGTGACATCAATCACCCATCTACCCACAATTTTTCTTGATATAATACAAGATTTTCAAAATTTGACTACAAGTAGGGAGAACCCCAAATTATTGTGACTAATTCTCTTCAACCTGGTAGGTTGGGACTTCAAAATATAAAACAGGTCAAAATTACAAAAAATAAATGAAACTGTATTTTATGCACAACTAAGTTGTGAACTAAGACTTTTACCTACCGTATTCACCAAACATTTGGTTCATGCCTCTAGGATAACCTTATCATTGGTTAACATGTAATTATTGGTTAACCTATCTTCTACACTAAAATCCTAAACAGTAAGAATTATGGTGTATTCTTAAAAAAAACTCTATCACTGAGCATAATGTTTAGAATATGGGACATTCTTATGAAATATTTACTGGATATATGTATGGATGAGTAAATGAATTATTTTTTATCTATAAGAGAAAGACTGCTGCTGCAAAGAACCACAAGCAGACTAATGAAACCATGCTGCTGTGAATAATAATAGATACTGAGGAGTTAAGGGCTGGAGTTGGACTCTCACTCATAATAGGAGATGCCATTTAGCAATTTGATACAATATTTTGTCTTTTAAAATCTCCTTCAGAGTGACTGCTAGTGATTATGAGGTTCCTTTTAAGGGTAATGAAAATGTTCTAAAATTGAATTGCAATGATGTTTTTTGCACAGTTCTGTGACTTTACTAAAAACAATTGAATCATACACTATAAATGGGTGAATTTTATAGTATGTGAATTATATATCAATAAAGCTGTTAAATAAAAAAGCTTTTGAGTAAATGACACATGAACAAAAAGTTACATCAGCCCATAAAGCACATAGCCACCATAAGTAATTGCATAATGAAACGGATATAAAAGGACTATATGAGGCAAAAGAAGTCTTCTGGGAATCTCCACACCCTGAAGACACAGTGAGTTAGTAGCACCACCACCAGGAACTGGCCTCTCAGCTCTGTGCCTGTCTCCAATCAGGCTGGAATAAGTCTCCTCATATTTGAAAGCTTGGCCCTCCCCTGGAATCTAAAGCCTCTCAGCCTTCTGAGTCAGCCTGAAAGGAACAGGCCGGACTGCTGTATGGGCTCTGTAAGTAAAACTGTTTTGTTCAATGAAAATGCTTGACTCTAGATGAATTGGACTTTCTCACCCACAGGGAATAATTTCTTCACAATGTGCAGAATTAGATTAGATGTTGGGATGGTGGGCTGAGGAGGATGGTAGAATTTGCAGAATTATTTATTCTCAGGAAATAGGTAGAGAATGGGTATTTTGTTCTGCCTGATACAGGTTGGATAACTTGTTTTTCGTCAAATGGTTTAATTAGTGTGCTAATATATTTATCACAGTCAGTGAATCTCATTTCTATGCCCAATAGCTATTACTAAAAATGAAAAATTACCAATTTCGAGCACGTTGCATGCCAGCTACTGGTATTAGACACAGTGCATACCCTGTCTTATAGATGAAGAAACTGGATCACAGAAAGTTTGTATTATTTGTAGATTTCAGTAAAACAATTGTTTTTGAGAGCATGAGCTTTGGAATTAAAAACACCTGGGTTAAAAATTCAGCTCTGACTTTCACTAGTTGTGTGTGATTTCAAATATGTTTCAGAACTTCTGATACTCAGTGTCTTTACCAGAAAAATTAATTTAAAGTGAATCTAATAATACTTGTCGCATGACGATATAGTAAGAATTAAAATAATGCTTATAAAGCACTGAGGACAATAATGTTCACAAAACAAGTGTCCAGTAAATGGTAGCTATTTCTATGAGTAATATTTTTATTAATGGTGTAGATGGTCTCAAAACTAGTTAGTGTTTGAGCAATATTTTTATTAATGGTGTAGATGGTCTCAAAACTAGTTAGTGTTTGAGCTAGAATCTGAACCCAGGTCAGTTACACACGATAGCCATACCATTGCCAATAGCATGGAGAATACTGATGACACTATACGGTCTAGTTCAGCAGATTAAGAGAGCCACAAGCTATAGCTTATAATAGTGCAGTGAAAGAAGAGTATCATCATAATCTGAGTAGGCAGGAAAGTTAGTTGAGAGAATATACCTTATTTCTGAAGAGAGAAAATGAAGGTATGTATGAATTGCAGAGGATGGGTCGGAAAGATTTGAGAGTGAAAGCAGCACAAAAGAGAAGCTTGGGAGAAATTTAGTGCCTCCTTCTAAGAATATTCATTAGTCCCCCTCTAGTCTTGGATATAAACGCTTAAGATTTTTTCAATGTAAGAAAAACACAATGAAATAATAGCTTCAAATACCCACTACTAACAATTGCTTGGCCTTCTTATATAGACCTCCCGAGGTTCTCATTTTTTGCATTTCAGGAGTAGAATCAATTAAAAACTAATCTTTATATGTAAGGGATGAGAGAGAGAAAGACGAGGGTGTGTGTGTGCACACATGTGTGTGCATATGGTGGGTAGTAATTTTAATTCAGTGATTTGCTAGAGTTCGATGCCATTTGCTGATAAATGAAGCAGGAGGAAGAGCCAAGTTTGGAAGGGAGGAGAGAATGAGTTCTATTTGTCTCATACAGAGGTTGAAGTAACTGAGTGATGATGGGTGAAGATGTCCCTCAGGGGTTGCCATAGTATTTTATTTACCTTTTATTCACCACGTGAAGCATGGAGCTTTGTTCTCCAAAGTGCTATCAATTATGTTTCTAAATTACAGGTTTGATTGCTTCACTATATTTTCACATTTCATTACTACCTTTACACTTAAAACCAGAAACTTTGCCACAGCATTAAAGATTCTGCTAACTTTTAAAACATAGAACTCTGGAGATGCCATAATTAGATTGCAGATTTATGAGTCTTCTGGATATAAGTGCTATTTAAAGCCATGAGAATAACCAAGATATCTCAAGGAGAGCATAAGAAAAGCAAGGAAAGAAGAGATACTTCTTGGGAGAAAAGCAGACTCCTCTAGAATCCCACAATTTATAAGGTAGAGAACAAAACCATTGTTTGACAAACAGAAAAAAAGAAAAAAAAAACACCTCACAGAATAACCATCATTGAAGCTAATGAAGGAGAAAGTTTCAAGGAGGAGGAGGTAAACATTGCCGAAAGTTGAGATGAGGGAGAGAAAAACAAATCTGAGATTAAACTTTTGGACTTGGCATGTAGAAAATCACGGGTGACATCATTTGGAGGATTTTCAGAGTCATTAGGGAAAGAATTCAGATTGTTACTGAAGGTGAAGGAATAATAAACAAAAGCGGATTGTTCTCCAAAGGAATTTTTATCCTTATAAAAGATACAGCAGGAAATTGAGAAAGAAACAGGGTTTATGTCTTGTATCCCTCACTATCACTATCAAAGCACAAGGCTAATTATGAAAACTATTCAATATATCCTGGTTGAAATGAATGGTTTGGAAATATCTATATAAAACTGTGGGAAGCTTTTATTGTTGAGTTAGAGTAAAACTTGAGTATTGCAGACTGCAAAAAAGCAACCAATGGTACTAAACAAGATACTAAAGAGGGAAAGGAATTTTGTTGGCATTAAATGAGAAGAGATGGAAAATGATTTATTTATTAAAAGCAAAGCTCCTTGCTTCCAGTGGTCAATAAAAGGTGAATAAAATGTTTAGAAATGTCTGGCTCTTGATGCTCTGCAAAAATTTAAGTTCATTACACTTTCCACGAAATTCAAGATTTTCATGATTTGACCTCTGGTGCTTTCTCTAGCTTCATTTAGCCTCACATTTAAGACTTCGATACACCCCTTCTCTTGTAGTTATCCAACAAACTGCCTTATGTTATTCTTTCATTCATGTCTCTCCTCATGTTATCAATGGCACTGCAAAAGCACACTTCTCCTGTTTTTCATCTTTATAAACTCACATCTACCCATCAAAACTTCACACAGTTATAAGTCGTACAGTCTGTTAAAATTCTTGGAACTGGCTCTTCTTGACACAAACAGACACATTCATGTATGCACACACTCCAAATCTGCCACTCCACACTATTATCTCTTCTGTCTTATCTGTTAGATACAACCTATCCTTATACACTCTACAACTAGTAGCATTTATCTGTTTGTCTGTTTGTCTCTGACACTGCTGATATACACTGTCTGGCATGTAGTGGATATTTAAAATTAGTCATTTTTTATTTTCAGTAAGAGTCCCTAGACTCTTGACACAGCAAACTCGGCTCCCTGTATATGTATACATATAGTTCAGTTCAGTTTGAACTGAACCAAGTGTTCATGGTTGATAGTCAGGAGCTAAAGTGGAGTTATTGGCTGTGGAAAAGAATAAGGTACCCTCTTGTCTCTGAGCCCAGAGTGAATGTAGGAAGGGTGCAAGAAGATATGGTTGTAGAGTGATGGAAAGGAGAGAAATCATTTCTTTTTTGCTGGGCCCAACACAGATCAGGTCAAACTATATACACTATGGTTTTCTTTTGTTTTGTTTATGATCTCTCAGCAAGAAGGAGGAAAAAACTGCCAAGAAGAATGAAAATAGGCAATGAATAAATTGTTGAAATGAAGTAATGGGAACCGTGAAGAAGTTAGGATGAAAGAGAAATTATTCAAATAGCAATTTAATTTTTTAAAGTGGTTACATAAAATTTCCTACAACACAATGACAAAAATTACAACTCAGACATTGCATGGGAATTAAAAATCATGAAAGCCTGAATTAATTGACATAAATGAAGCCCCTCTGTACTTTCATAACCATTTGTATTATTCATCAATGTATATGAGATATTGAAGTTACTGAACAATGGTTCTGCTCTCTCTCTCTCTCACTGGATTATAAACTCTGTAAGAGGGGTTTTATTTGTGTTGTCCTTTAGCTTCTAACATAGCACTATGTAAGATCCAGATACTCAGTTAATGTCCCTGAGAGAGTAAAACAAGATCAAGAGAAGAAGTGTTACAAGTGCATTACTGCTCAACACTTCTACACAGGCCATTCTGAAAGCCTGGGAATTCTTCATCTCAACTTATATAAAACGCAGAAATCTTTCAAGCACTGGTTTTTCTAGAAAGCCTTCTCCAAATTCGACAAACCACTGAATGCTCTCTTTCTGTTAATTCCGTTTTAGTGTGTTTTGGTTTGTAAAAATTATTTTATCGTATTTCTAGTTGACAAATAATATGGTATATATTTGTGGGGTAAAATGTGATGTTGTAATACATGTATGCATTGAGGAATGATCAAATCAGGCTAATTATCATATCCATCACCTCAAATATTTATCATTTCTTTGTGGTGAGAACATTTAAAATTCTCTCTTTTTGTTTTCTTGGAAATATACTATACATTAACTATAAGTCTTATTTCTCTAAGAGGTTTGATCATACATTTTAGATATTTTCATCACTCTCCCGATGACACGTTATTCCAGAATCTAAAGCTATAGTTTCATTATTTGGCCAAATCATGTAACCTAAAATTTCTTATTGTTCCTCTAGTTTTCTGTTAATTTTAGTTAAATCCCTACCCTTTTTTTCACTAAGACTTCTTTCGGTGATCCTTGAGGTGGCACTTCATCAGGGTGAATGTGTGAGTCTGGATACGTTGAGGTTCCTCTCCATCCTCTCTTTTATCAACACTTACTGTCAGCCACCCAGCACCCTTTCTTTTCCCCCGAAGAATAGTTACCCTGCAACTAGCTATCTCTCATTAATTGAGCCCTCTGCAGCCAAAGCCCTAATCTCTGATTTTCCCTTGACCCCCATCTTCAACTCACCCATACCCATCTACCTTTCTGCAATTCCGTACTCAATGAAAAAAGAAATGTGATGTTTGCAATAAAGTTATACTTTTCCCTCCCGAAACAAAACAGTAACATTCCATTAGTTATCTCCTAAGAAGTATGTCTTAACAAAATAGAGAGATTCCGTTCTGGAGAACTAGTCTTCAAGCGGACTGAAGAGAGAACTGTGTTGGAAGGTGGCAGCACACTCTATCAGGTGGGGGCCGCCTCCTGTCTTCCTAAGCCTGGTGGGAGGTCTGTATTCTAATTCACCATCTCTTCCAAATGTGACGCCAGGTATCACATTGTAAGGGTTTATTTAATAGTTAGATGCTGAAGCCATTTATTTGTCACTTCCTATGTGTGACTTTGTATTATAATGATCTCTTTCTTCATATTTTCTGGCTTCCCAAATTGTCTGTAAGCTTCTCTGTTTTTCACACTTACGACCAATGTAATATTGCTGTTCCACAGCCCCAGTGAATTTTTCTCTGGCAACAACCATAGAGGAAAAATAACGCACTACCTCTTTAGCACAATTTCAACATGCCAGAAAGAATGAAATATGATTGGCAAATTTGGGGTAAAGTGTTTATTATTAGTTCGGTTATCTATGGCTGGAATGATCAGAGGACTGGTCACATGATATAAACACAGCTGCCAGCAAAGTGCCCTAGAGAAGAAAGATTGTACACTGAGGCAAATTCAAAGACAAAGCAAAGTATCCACTACAGCAGTTGAAATCTGACATTTTTTAATCAATTTAAATGAGTCATTCATAGTTTCATATTATATAAATACTCATGTCAGTTTTCTGTACAATAAAATTATTTTAATTCGATCAATACACAAACGAACGTAGCTTTTTTTTTGTTTTAAGCTCTCACCTTGTTCTGTACTTTTAATTCAGCATGTCAGCTTTGCAGACTATCACCTCCACTTCCATCATTTTCCTGCTCACTGGTGTTCCTGGGCTGGAAGCCTTCCACACCTGGATCTCCATTCCCTTCTGCTTCCTCTATGTAACTGCTCTTTTGGGAAACAGCCTGATCCTCTTCGCTATCATCACTCAGCCCAGCCTCCATGAACCCATGTACTATTTCCTCTCCATGCTGTCTACCACTGGCCTTGGCCTATCCATATCCACTCTGGTCACCATGCTGGGTATATTCTGGTTCAATGTGAGGGAAATCAGCTTTAATGCCTGCCTGTCCCAGATGTTCTTTATTAAATTCTTCACTGTCATGGAATCCTCGGTGCTGTTGTACATGGCTTTTGATCGTTTTATGGCCATCTCTAATCCCCTTAGGTATGCCATAATTTTAACTGACTCCAGAATAGCTCAAATTGGAGTGGCAAGTGTCATCAGGGGGATCCTAATGCTGACACCAATGGTAGCACTTCTTATAAGACTTTCCTACTGCTACAGCCACGTACTCCACCACTCCTACTGCTACCACCCTGACGTGATGAAGCTCTCATGCACAGACACCAGAATCAACAGTGCAGTTGGGTTGACTGCCATGTTCCCTACTGTTGGTGTAGACTCAGTTCTCCTCCTCCTTTCTTATGTTTTGATCATTAGGACTGTCCTTAGCATTGCTTCCCCAGAAGAGAGGAAGAAAATCTTCAGCACATGTGTCTCCCACA
Organism: Papio anubis; assembly: GCF_008728515.1. NCBI lineage: Eukaryota > Metazoa > Chordata > Mammalia > Primates > Cercopithecidae > Papio > Papio anubis. The sequence continues at coordinate 60,010 of NW_022163934.1, forward strand.
TTGTGGCTGTTGCTATAGATTACATTCCATTGATCAGCCTGTCCTTTGTTCACAGATTTGGGAAACAAGCCCCAGCCTATGTACATACTATGATTGCTAACACCTACCTGCTGATTCCCCCTGTAACGAACCCCATCATCTACAGTGTGAAAACCAAACATATGTAGAGCTGTGATAAAAATTCTGCATTCCAAAGAAACATAAAATTGTAGAATTCCAGCACTAGATGGACCCCTCAAGATGGTATACTTCAGGTCATGTTACCAATTAAAAACAAAAACAACCAAAGAACTGGTGCCCATTGAAGCTAAGCATATAATCATTTAAAGTTAAAGCTGGAATGCATCTAGAACATCAGCTAGTTTGACTACTTTATTTCCCAGATGAGGAGGTGAAGACATGGAATGGAAGAGATGAACAGCCTAAAATTAGCCTTACATCTAAAAATTCTCCTTCTCACACCACTGTTGGGTCCAAACTGTTGTTGCCTTCTGTCCCTGCCGACAGCCTTTCTATTATTATCTCATCTACTTCATAGCAGTTAGAATGACACATTATAGAAAAGTCACTCCTGTGTGAGAAATAGGTAGTATTTTCCAACTGTTCTAGTAATTTCGATTGCCATTTATTAGTTTCTCTGACAAGTCATGGTTCTAAGTGTTTTTTATGTGTATTAACACATTTTATATCTAAAACAATGTTATAAGATAATCACTTTTATTATCAATAAGAAAATTGAAGCATGAAATGTTAAGTAGCTTGCTTAAACAGCTAGTAACTGGTGTTGCTGATGGCAGAGCACATCCATGCAGACTGACTCCAGAGTCCCCCACACTCTTAACTTTAATGCTATATTGCTACCTATAATATAATATATAGGTATATAATTTTTATATAATTTATATTTCCAAAAATTATATGAATATCTATATAAACTTATATTTATAAATTATATGCTTATATATATAAATTATATTTATATTTATAAATCTAAATATAGAGAGAAGTTCAGGTAATTTTTACTAGGAAACATAAAGAAGTAAAACAATTAATTTTTAAAAACCACCACTCTAACCTCTAGAAATTTTCAGTCAAATTAGGGAGAAAAAGCTCAAATCAAATCTTCAAACCTTACAAATATATTTCTACTTGATGATCTTTCCTGACTCAAGCATATTTCAGTATTTCTCTCAGCCCTCCATCAACAATCTGCCCCAACAGAAATGGAAAGTGACTACAAATGAATTATGGTCATTTACTTATGCATTTTTAAATTTGTGTCATAATAGTCATGTAATGGCTTAATCCAGAAAGAGAATTAGTTCCACCCTGGGTATGTCCATTAATTCTCAAAATTTTTAAAGCATGTATTTCAATGCCACACTAATATCACTAATTTAAGATGGGCTTTATAGATCCAGAAATGAAGTAGAAGTAATCATTCATATCTACAGGCTTCCCCCCACACTTTATGCAGATCTCTGCCAACTGCACCTTATTACAGGGCCTTTGATGTTATAATAATAATAATAGTAATACCTTTCCCTCAATTTCTTCCTATATTCACTCTCATCCTTACCTGCCTTATTTTTAATTTTTAGCATTTTTATTCCCCAACGTATTACATATAGGCTGTTTCTTTTCTGGTTTCCTCATCATTCCCTATAGGGAATTTATTAAATGACTATAGTACTTATAGTACTGTAAGAATTATGTCAAATCCTCAGCCTGTTTGATCACAACATTTCAGTTTCAATTATTGTTAGTCTTCATCTTTATATGTTGGCATGTCCTGAGACTTTGTTCTCAGACCTTTATGCTTTGTCATAATCCCTTCCTTGGTCATCCCGTTCAGTATTATGTCTTTAAGTACCATCTCTATGCTGACAAAATCCAAATTAATATTTGTAGTTCAGACTCATCCCACTGCCTATGTATCAGTATCATTACTTGAATGTCTCATAATCATCTTAAAATCAACATCTAATATACACTAATATTCCCATCAAGGAAAAAGCATGCTCACCCACAGTCTTCCCTAACTCAGTAACTCTACCTTCCAGTTTGTTGAGACAAAGCACTTGTAGTTATCCCTGATGCCTTTCTATCACTCCTATGCTACATCTGCATGTTCTGGCAACCCTTTCTTCTAGATATCTCAGATATTGATGTCTAAAATCAAGTCACTTTATACCACTTCTACTGCTACCACTGTGATGCAAGCCATCATCTTGGACCTAAATTATTATAACAGCCTTCTGGTGGGTCTTCCTTCATCCACATTTGCTTTACAGTCTATTTTCTCCCATAGTGAAGTTAGACTGATTAAACTAATCAGTTTAATACACAAGGTAGATCAAGTTCAATATACCTCAATGGCATCCTGTCTTACCTAGGAAAAATTCACAGTCACTGTAAAAACATGTAAAGATCTATATGATCTATATTCCCTCCATCAGCCCAATATTATCTTCTACTGCTCTGCCAGTGATTCACTCTATGTCACCCACACTAGCTTCCAAATATTTTCTTAAACTCATCAAGCATGCTTCAACATCAGTTTACACATGCTATTCTCACTACCTGGAATGTTCGTCCTCCAGAGACCCACATGACTTACACTTCACTTTATATAGATCTCTGCTCAAGTGCACCCTATTACAGGGCCCTTGATGTTATAATAACAACAGCAACACCTCTCCCTCAATTCCTGCCTGTATTCACTCTCATCTTTATCTGCCTTACTTTTAATTTTTAGCATTTTTATACCCCAGTATATTACATAAATGTTATTTATTTTCTGGTTTCATTACCACAACATAATGTTTTTGAGAATAAAGAATTGGTCCATTTATGCTATCTCCCAGCCCTAAAATAGGGCCTGCCACATAGTAAAAATAGTAGAATGTCTTAATGATATGGCTCTGTTTACCTCTTAAGCTTCATTGCTTCCCCTCTGTACAATGCCCCAGAGACAACAAACAACCTGCATGTCCTAAGTCCCAGTAAAGAATGTCCTGTCCCTTTTAAGCCTACCTCCACCTAGAGCATTCTCACTCTGTTCCTTCTCCTGACTTAGAATAGAAGGGGCTCTCCTTCAGGGACTTTTCCTGACCTCTCTGGTCTGTCTGGTGCCCTTTCCAGGTGCTCCTGCAGCACCTTGTTCTTCTCTCTCAAGACAACTCCTTCCAAACTCTCTTGTCACCATTCTCCCCACAACAAACTCTGAGCTCACTTCTTGGGGTCAGGGACTGGGTCTATTCACTGTTGTTTCCACATTTCTATCTATAGTGTCTGCTCCATTGTAACTTTTACTCTTCATTGAATTAATGAATTAATAGTGTCTTTGATGCGTAAGGATTTTGATGGCATACAAGAAGATAACAAAGTTCTCCTATACCAGAAAGTTCTTCGTATCTACAAATATATTTTTGTGAAATTTCACATTTTAGAGAATACCATGCCAAGTACTGCTATTTGGTATAAAAAGTTCGCTCTTTTTCATATGATCTAGTATACACTGATCCTAATCTTGTGAAGCCTTATTCCCACTTTCCAACATAAAACTTGCTTTGTCTAGTGAATGAATGTAGGTAATAGTAAAACTTAGGAGGCCACTTTAAAGAGGTGATTTATATTTTGAATAAACTTCCAGTTTATTTCTACATATTTCTTTCCCCTTCTATTCCCTAATATGTACCCCCACTGATCATCTTTACATATCTGTAACTCACAATGAAGCAAAAACAAAAATCCAGAGAAGCTACAGGCAGATCTGAAGTGGAAAGATGGAAAAGCTCAGATGATACAGGCCTACAGACTAGGGTTATGTTTATTTGTTTCCATACACTACTATTACAGAAGATAGCAAATAGAGCTGAAGGAAAAGGATGGAGATACTCAGAGTCCTAAAAATAGAAAGGAGAAAAAGGAACATCAACCTCAAGGACAACTGAGATGTTCGCACAACTTCTGCAGATTCTCTTCCCCCACCTCACCTCACAAATGCTAACCTGTGGATAGTCCTCCTGTCCAACAATCCTGGCAGCTTATAAGCTTCTATCTATAGGAAATTGATAATGTAGATACCGAGATTGGGTGGGTTGCAGAACAAATGTCATGCTCTGACCAAGATGCATAAGCTCACAATGAGTTGGGGACTTTCCTAAAAGCCAGAGCACTAGTAGTCACATGGCCACTGTTGTAGCTACTTGAACATGGTAGTGGTAGTGAAGATGGAAATAAGAGGAAACATGCAAAAGATTTTTAGAAGGAAAAATAGACAAGATCGGTTGAATAACTGATTGTGAAGGATGAGGAAATGCTATGTATCTTAAGTTTTGTCTCACATAACTAAATTCATAAGCACATCCACTTCATCCTCCTAAAATTCACCCTCCCAACAGCTTCTGGAATAGCAATCTGAAACACATGTCTATTTGTGATGTCCCTGCTTAAAACCATTTATTCACCTCCCAATTCCTACAGGATGAAGTCCTTGAGTTCACAGCCTATCATCAGTTCACATCCATTGACCTCTTCAATTTCTCTTTCCTTTTTGGTTGATTCTATGCTTCAGCCAAGCTACAATTGTTCATAATTCCTCTATAGAAAATTCTGTTTCTTTCATGATTTTCTGTCTGCTGAAATACGCTCTTTTTGGACCCACCCAATGACTAAATAAATACCCCTCTCAAGTTCCCATAAAAATCTGTGGCATTCACTGCTCTTTCATATTATTTCAGGTTTCTTTGGGTAGGTGTCTGTGAATACTTTGAAGGCAAGGACTTTGTCTTATTCACCTCTGCCACCCTAAACTCAGCACAGTACCTGCACCAAACCAGCATTGAGAATGTGCTTATTACACAATGAATGAATTAATTAACTCCATTGCCAGATATAGGTGACCAATAAATACTTAATGGCTGATTGATAAGAAAGTAATTCTGTTTCTGTGTTCAAAGATTACGGTGATGATGACAAGGTAAGACTCATGTGTGAGGCATACTTAGAAAGGATGGCAGATAGAACAGGTTAGTGTTAAATATTAATAAAGTATGAAGGTAACTCTGCTGGGTATGACGTAGGGGACACGTCACTGGAAGAGAGCCATCAAGCATCCTGAGGTACTGAGGATACCTCAATATCCTGGAGAAGGTGGTTGGGGTGGGTTTTTTTTATCTATTTTGCTTATAACTTTGTAATCCTTTGACAAACATTTGTTTAATGTGAATAAACAAAGAGTCAGAATACCTGGTTCTCTAACCAATATTATCACTAATTAACTATACGACCTAGGACAAAAAGCTGTCATCTCATCTAGGCTTTATCTATAATCCAGGAGCAATGAAGAGTGGCTTTGATACATTAAGGGCTGTTTTGTCAACCAGAAGAAAGGCTAGGGAAAGATATGGAGAATTGCATGTCCCTATTTTGAATTATGGAACTAAACTTTTGTAGTTTTAGAGAGGATGCAAACTCCTAAAGCCTAAGGACCATGCCTAGTCACACATGTTGTCTGTTGTGTCTAGCAGAGTGGCACATGAAGAAACTCGCTCATCCTGTGGCTGACTCTGTGTGCTTAGGTTAGCTTGGAGGAGTGGGAGCAGATTGTCGAAAGCCCTGTATATGTGAGTGTGGGAGTGATTGCAGAGGCAGTGGGTGCTTTGAGGTTGTTCTCCCTGGACAGGAATAGTGGGAAGCCCGTGGGAATGGCACACAAGTGGACATGGAGATATTTTTCCTCTGTCTGCCAAGTCCCTGGGGCCTCAGTTCATACTCCACAGCCTGTTCCCATGGGCTTTCTGAGGGACATTATAAAAAAGGCCTGAACCAGAAAGCAAAACCAGTTCCAGTTGCTCTTTCTAAGTAGGACTGTACCATTCTCAGGTAAGTGCACCCTCACCTGGGGTCAGGCAGCCTTAGCTCCTGCCATCCTAAGGGACCTTGAAGACCCCACATACTGGTTCAAGTCAGGGCAGGGAGAAGTCCTTGCATCCCATCCACAACTTTATGGACTGGGAAGAGATATCCCAGAGTCTTAGCAACAATCAGGAAAGGCAAGTGAGAATGAATGCAACAGCCACATTCGACCCAAAGAGAAGCTGAAATTGGGTTTAGCAGGGAGTCTACTTTAGGCAGGATGCCAGGCAACATGGGAGGGTGACGTGAGGTCTTTCAGGATAGGTATTTTGGGAGATGAGATGATGGCCCAAAGTCTTATACTCTAGTGAGCATGTGCAGGTACCAGCAAGGCAGAAAATATGCTCTGCAGAGAGAGGGTTTAAGAAAGTAACCAGCTCTGGGGCCAATAAAGAATCTTGTTATCTATCAGCGCTGCATATCTATCAGCACTGCATGTGGTAGCATAGCAAAAGGCATTAAGAAAGAAAATATACGTCACTGTGCTCCCCTTGGTCTCCCTCCATGCCTGCTCTTTTCTTCACCCTGGGTCCCATTTCGCTGGAACACAGTGGTCTAGTGATCTGGCCTCTCTTCAGGGAAGGTTCCTTAGTTCTGCCCCACACATTACAGCATGATTTGTTTAAATTTCTGTATCCCCTTCCCCAAGCTATGATGGATACAGAAATGGATGGATGGATGCAAGATGTAAACTACCTTGTATCTCACTAAAGGATGCAATCATCTGCCTTTGAAAAGGGCTTTTCATGTTCTGATAGCAACTGGGAGCCAAATATGGTATTTAATATTTGTCAAGGAGCTTAGCTATTTTGTCTGCACAAGTTCTGAAGGTGGAGAAGAGAAAATAGAGGCAGAAGTATGGGTTTGTAACCTTTGAACCCCGAATCTGTCCTTCCTTGCTTATCCAAAATGGGGAGAATCCAGTTCTAATCTCTTTGTATTAATGTTATCATATTGTAATTTAAGATCACTGGTATCTAACCCCTCTACATTAAGACCAAATTGAAGGGCATCTCCCAGCTGCAGGAAGAACTCAGATGATGAGTGAAAAATTCTGGGGTTAGGGGAGTGCAATATAAGCAGGCTAACCTGTTTCAATGAAACAGATAATCAATGAAGACACCTGCATCATTTGTTTCCAAAAGTTAGGCCTTGCAGCCAAGGCTTTGGCGTTCTAGAGAAAATTAGCTCTAAAGACCAAGGCACCTAGGCAAACTAGCAGAAAAGAAGTTTTGTGAAGTCAGAACCCAGGTGTTTGGGTGAGGGTAGGGAGTTGGGGCAAAGAAACACTGGGCTTCTAAAAAAGAAATGTCTCCCCTGAGATGAATGACTTGTTGGCACAAGTTTCAGGAAAGACAAAGCTCTAAAAATATCATTGTAAAATTAATAATACTTCTCCAAAGTAAGGACTCAACTCAAACTATCCTTGGATGCAATTAAAGTGGCCTTGGAAGAAGCTTTCAGATGTGGAGGTACTCACCAGTGTCCTGACAGCACCTTCATCTCTAAAGAAGTCATCAGAGGGAGCCACTACCTTTGATTTTATGACCACAGATGAGTTTCCTTTAATCTGAAAGAGATTGGCTTTTGGCATTTTTTTTTTTCTTAGGTTTTGTTTATTTATGTTCTTTTAAGCTTTAAAAAAATGTCATTGCTGTGCTTCTTATTCCTCTGGCTGACTTCAGAATTGAGGACCGGGAATCCTGAAAATTTGCAAAGTTATCTCCTATCCTCACTGCCTTGGAACACCCATTATTCCACTCTCTGTCTAATTTCTACTCATGTTTCAAGTCTAAACAGGAAGATTCTTCTGTGATCATGCCTCTCTCTTTCGCATGAATTAAATGCATACATTATGCTAGTAATGCTTCTGGAATGAAGGAATAATCGAAAGAAAGAAAGTGGGGGGAGGGAAGCAGGGAAAGTAAAATAAGAAAGGCAGCCTTATCTGGAAGGAGCTCCCAAAAGTGTATCTCTTAACACATATCAGAAAAAAAGGGTCACCAAATATCCAGACAATGAAGGTATGGATCAGTAGGAAGAATCTGAGGGAATTTGGAAAGGCTACATTTTGGAAAAAGCATTGCTCTCCCAGGGTTCCCTTTTAAAAATTTAAATAAACCTTGAGAGTAGTGATGCATAAATGAATTTGAGCTGTCACAGTTCCCCCTTTGGAAGAGGGCCTTAGAGCTTATAAAAGACCCTAAGTGGAGGTGGGAGGAGACAAAAGGGGTGGGATGTCAGTTTCAAGTTTCCAGGGCATTCTCTGATTGTGCTCTATGTCCCTGCAGACTGCCAGTGTGACCTCACCCTCTCCAGTCACCCCTCCTCAGTTCCAGCTATGAGTTCCTGCAACTTCACACATGCCACCTTTGTGCTTATTGGTATCCCAGGACTGGAGAAAGCCCATTTCTGGGTTGGCTTCCCCCTCCTTTCCATGTATGTAGTGGCAGTGTTTGGAAACTGCATCGTGGTCTTCATCGTAAGGACGGAACGCAACCTGCACTCTCCGATGTACCTCTTTCTCTGCATGCTGGCAGCCATTGACCTGGCCTTATCCACATCCACCATGCCTAAGATCCTTGCACTTTTCTGGTTTGATTCCCGAGAGATTAGCTTTGAGGCCTGCCTTACCCAGATGTTCTTTATTCATGCCCTCTCGGCCATTGAATCCACCATCCTGCTGGCCATGGCCTTTGACCGTTATGTGGCCATCTGCCACCCACTGCGCCATGCTGCTGTGCTCAACAATACAGTAACAGCCCAGATTGGCATCGTGGCTGTGGTCCGCGGGTCCCTCTTTTTTTTCCCACTGCCTCTGCTGATCAAGCGACTGGCCTTCTGCCACTCCAATGTACTCTCACACTCCTATTGTGTCCACCAGGATGTGATGAAGTTGGCCTATGCAGACACTTTGCCCAATGTGGTATATGGTCTTACTGCCATTCTGCTGGTCATGGGAGTGGATGTAATGTTCATCTCCTTGTCTTATTTTCTGATAATACGAACGGTGCTGCAACTGCCTTCTAAGTCAGAGCGGGCCAAGGCCTTTGGAACCTGTGTGTCACATATTGGTGTGGTACTTGCCTTCTATGTGCCACTTATTGGCCTCTCAGTGGTACACCGCTTTGGAAACAGCCTTCATCCCATTGTGCGTGTTGTCATGGGTGACATCTACCTGCTGCTGCCTCCTGTCATCAATCCCATCATCTATGGTGCCAAAACCAAACAGATCAGAACAAGGGTGCTGGCTATGTTCAAGATCAGCTGTGACAAGGACTTTCAGGCTGTGGGAGGCAAGTGACCCTTAACACTACACTTCTCCTTATCTTTATTGGCTTGATAAACATAATTATTTCCAACACTAGCTTATTTCCAGTTGCCCATAAGCACATCAGTGCTTTTCTCTGGCTGGAATAATAAACTAAAGTATGGTCCATCTACTTAAAGGACTATTATGTGGAATAATACATACTAATGAAGTATTATGTGAATTAAAGACTACAATAAAACCAAACATAAAGATACATGATTGAAGCCAAGTTGAAAAATAGCATATGCCTTGGAGGAAATGTGCTCAAATTGCTAATGATTTAGTGTTGTCCCTACTTTCTTTTTATTATTATTATTATCATTATTATTATTATGGCGGTATTGGTTAACTGTCATGTACAACTTTTTTTTTTTTTTATTTTTTAGATGGGGTCTTGCTCTGTCACCAGGCTGGAGTGAAGTGGCATGATCTCGGCTCACTGCAACCTCCGCATCCTGGGTTCAAGCAATTCTTCTGCCTCAGCCTCCTGAGTAGCTGGGACTACAGGCACGTGCCACCACACCTGGCTAATTTTTTGTATGTTTCAGTAGAGACGAGGTTTCACCATGTTGGCCAGGATGATCTCGATCTCCTGATCATCACCTCGTGATCCACCTGCCTCGGCCTCCCAAAGTGCTGGGATTACAGGTGTGAGCCACGGCGCCCGGCCCGTGTACAACTTTTTAAATAGGGAATATGATAGCTGGGCATGGTGGTATGCACCTGTAGCCCCCACTACCCGGAAGGCTGAGGTGGGAGAATCGCTCGAGTCCAGGAGTTTGAGGTTCAGTGACCCATGATCACACCACTACACTCCAGCCTGGGCAACAGAGCAAGACCCTATCTCAAAGCATACAATGGAATAACATGTCAAATGAAATAGGGAAAACGAAGCTGACCATTTATGTAAGCCAGGGCTTGTCACAGTCTCTATTGTTATTATGCATTACCTGGGAATTTATATAAGCCGTTAATAATAATGCCAACCAACATATCACGTGTGCTCACAATGTTCTGGCACTATTGTAAGTGCTTTACAGGTTTCATGTGTTCTTCATAACTTGGTGGAGTAGGTACCATTTGTGTCTCTTTATTATAAGTGAGAGAAATGAAGTTTATATTATCAAGGGGACTAAAGTCACACAGCTTGTGGGCACTGCACCAAGATTTAAAATTAAATTCGACAGTTGAATACAGTTACTTAACTACCACGTTATATTGCTTCCTGGGTAACATCTGCCATTTATTTCCTCAGCTGTACAAATCCTCTGTTTTCTTTCTGTTACACGCTAACATCAATGGCTTTGAACATGTGATGAGAGATAATCCTGCCCTAGTTGTGGGCAACACATGCAGAATACTCTTCCTGTTTTACAGCCACCTTTCATGGTCTTATTGCTTGCTTCTTTCCAGATTCAGGGAGAATGTTGTTGTCTATTTGTCTCTTACATCTCCTTGATCATGTCTTCATTTTTAATGTGCTCTGTACCTGTCAAAAATTTTGAATGTACACCACATGCTATTGCCTGAACTTAAGTATAAGATAAAATAAAATTTTATTTTAAATTTTGCTGAGTGTTATGCCTATTGATTTTACATTTATAGAATCCTATAAATCAGAGTTGGAGATGTGAGAGATTCCCTAGTCTTCTTTCTCACCAGTGCAGGAATCCTGACTGGAATGGTTCACACAATAGTAAGGATGCTGAATGCATCTTATTTCAATGTAGGGTATTCCCACTGTACTGTTGAGCAGATCCAGTGAGCAGCTGAGATCTGAATACAATCATTGGGCCTATATGTTCCCTCCGTAGCTTCACTAAACAAGTCTTGGGTGCAGGACTTGGGTAGATAAACCATGAGGGAGACTCTATACTGTAGGCTCTCTCTTAGGAGGAGGGAATCACAGATACTTGATGTGTAGTGATGACGGGCTCTGCCAGCATATAGATCTGTGAGCATTCAACGGTGCTTCATTGTTCAGAGGCAGTAAAGTGGCTTCCAAAGTCAGGCAGTTAATCAATGCACATAGGCCAGGGCTAAAGGGAGGAAACACAATAGAAGAAATGGATGATTTCTCTAAAGAAATGAAAGTGTACCCATGCTCTCTGTAAAGTGCAGATTCATGTGTTGGGCCCCACCCTCAAATAATGAGGTCATGTGCCTCATTTTACGAGGTTAAACTCTACTATGTCTCTCCCCACAACCTCAGTCCTCTTCTACCTTCCTGTCCACTCCTTTACCTCAATTCAGATCCTCCAGCCTACTTCCATATGCCTAAGAACATAGCCATATTGACAATTTAATGAGTAGTAGATTTCTTTCTCTCTCTTCTGTGAACAGCTAATCCCTTACTGTCTCCCACTATGATCCAAGTTGTTTATATACTCTTATCACCTCCTCTCCCTTTCCCTCTGTCCTAAGATTTTTAACTTTTAAAAGTAGCCCAGGCCGGGAATGGTGGTTCATGCCTGTATTCCTAGCACTGTGGGAGGCTGAGGGAGGCGCATCACCTGAGGCCAGTAGTTTGAGACCAGTGTGGCCAATATGGTAAAATTCCATCTCCACTAAAAATACAAAAAATAGCCAGGTGTGGTGGTGGGTGTCTGTAATCCCAGATACTCTGGAGACTGAGGCAGGAGGATCACTTGAACCAGGGAGGTGGAGGTTGCAGTGAGCCGAGATCTCCACCACTGCACTCCAGCCTGGACAACAGAGCGAGACTCCTTCTCAAAAAAAAAAAAAAAAAAAAAAACAAAACAAAATAGGCCAAAGACTTCTGTGCCAATGTTCATGGTAGCATTATCCACAATCACCGAAAGGTGGAAACAACCCAAATGTCCATCAACAGATGAATGGATAAACAGAATGTGGTTTATATATACAGTGGAATATTATTCAGTCTTAAAAATCTGGCACCCACTACAACATAGATGAAACTTGAAAACATTATGCTAAATAAAATAAGCCAGCTGACAAAAGGACAAATCATATATGATTCCACTTACATACAGTATCTAGAATAGGCAAATTCATAAAGAAAGAAAGTAGAATACAGGTTACCAGGGACTGGGGAAGGGGAGGATGGAGAGTTATTGTTTATGGGTGCAGAGGTTCCGTTTGGGATAATAAAAAAGTTCTGGAAATGGATAGTGGTTATGGGGGTTGTACAACAATATGAATTTGCTTAATGTTACTGAATTGTACATTTTATGTTTAAAATGTTAAATTTTATTTTACATATGTTTACCACAATAAAAGTTGCCAAAAATAATGCAAAACTCTCATGATCAATTTTATCTTAAGAATATGTTGAAATGATTATATTTTAGATGTCAGGTTTAAAATATATTATTAAGGTATTTTAAAGAGTAGCTTGAAGAGGATGATATTTAGTTCAAAGTAATAAAGCTTTAATAGTAGGGCTACCAAGGTTGTAACAGGGCCATTATTTATAGCGGCAATTTTTATAGTCTTCAAATCCCATCCTGAAGGATACCAGCTGTATGTACATCTGGTCACCTAGCCTAAGGCTGAGCAAACAGAAGGCGGGAGACTTCCTGGCACTGTGCACGCTTGGGTAAGTCAACTTTCTCTTCTCCATTTTTCTACCTGTAACCTTATTGTAGGTTTCATTTCTCAGACAGCAGTACAGAAATAGAAAAAAACCTTCAATTATACTTTCAATTATCCTTCTATGACTGTCAAATAATAACTTAGCAATATCTGACTGATTGGAATAATAAAGTTGTGATCATGTGGCTGAGAAAAAATCATATGACCTTGTGATGGTTAATATCATGTGCCCACTGGCTGGACTACAGTACCCAGATACTTAGTCACTCATGTTTTCTGGATTTCCCTGTAAGGGTGTTTTTTTTCAGATGAGATTAATGTTTTAATCAGAGGACTTCGAGTAAAGGAGATTACCTTCCACAATGGGGGTGGGCCTTATCCAATTAGTTGAAGGCCTCAGTAGATCAGATTGACCTGCCCTGGGCAACAAGAATTATCCCAACAGAGGTGGCCTGAGGACTTAATTGCCATGTTGTCTCCAGATTGGCTCTGCAGTCTACTGACCTACCCTACAGATATTGGATTCACTAGTCTCCATTGTGTGAGCTGATTCCTCAACAGAAATATCTCTATTTCTCTATCTCTACATATTATCTGTCTATCTATCTATATATCTCCTTTGATTCTGCTTCTCTGGAGAACTCTGACAAATACAAACCTAAAAGTTATAAAAGTGGGGAAAATTGTCCCTGTGAGCAGCTAACCTGTGAAGGGAGAACTGAAATTTGAAAGAAACCCCATAAAAACAACATGCAAAACACAAATCAAATTAACTGGGCCAGCCAAATCTAAGGTCGGCATCACAAACTACACAAGCCCAAATTCTTTTATTTATTTATTTATTTTATTATTATTATTTTTTGAGACACAGTTTCACTCTTGTTGCCCAGGCTGGAGTGCAATGGCACAATCTCAGCTCACTACAACCTCCACCTCCCGGGTTCAAGCCATACTCCTGCCTCAGCTTCTCGAATAGCTGGGATTACAGACGCCTGCCAGCATGCCTGGCTAATTTTTTGTATTTTTAGTAGAAACAGAGTCTTACCACGTTGGCCAGGCTGGTCTTGAACTCCAGACCTCAGGTGATCCACCTGCCTCAGCCTCCCAAAGTGCTAGGATTACAAGGGTGAGCCACCACGCCCAGCCCCAAGCTTAAATTATTTTAATAACAGTTTGCTCAGACCATGTGACTAAAGATCAAAGATAAACTGATCTAACCATAACTCTGCATGAACTCACATGTTCTAAAGACAAAACCCCTGAAAAATCCATGTGAAAACCATCCTATGACTAACCCTAGATCCCCCACACTCCATAAATACGTTTCCCTAACTCTCTCCTTTTGATGTACTTTGTTCCATTTAATTGTTCTTAAGCATGAGGCAGAGAGTTATGTAAGAAATGTCTGGCCATCCTGGCTAACAGGGTGAAACCCCGTCTCTACCAAAAATACAAAAAATTAGCTGGGCGTGGTGGGCGGGTGCCTGTAGTCCCAGCTACCTGGGAAGCTGAGGCAGAAGAATGGCATGAACCCGGGAGGTAGAGCTTGCAGTGAGCCGAAATCTCCCCACTTGCACTCCAGCCTGGGCGACAGAGCGAGACTCCGTCTCAAAAAAAAAAAAAGAAAGAAAAAAGAAATGTCTGGAATATTTATTTGGGGGTCCTAAAAGCAGTGCCTGAGACAGGGACTTGGGTGAAGCTAGTGTAATTAAGACATGTTTCTAGAAAATAGGAGTGAGGGAACAGAGACAGTGAGACAAGGCAGAAGAAAATTCAACACAGAGTTATTACCAAGGTTGCTGCTGTGGACAATGAGCACTCAACTCTGCTAGGACTCTGTTCAGAATGCCTTGGGGGAATTGTCTGTCCAAAGGCTGAACTAGGGCATTTGCCGTCAACCTGCATCCTCATTTGACCCAAGGTTGCCCCTGGGCTTTGCCTACTTCTATGGCTTTGAAGAAAGCACAAAAGCAGAAAAGCATGGAGAAAGGGCACCAATTTAAAGTGGGAGAAATACTCAGAATGAATTAAAATGTCTGACACAGCTCCCGGTAAAGTCAGAAGAGGGCCAAGGCGGTATGACATTAGACACAGAGCATCTGTTCCACCTGGTTGTGGGGAGTGGAGGGTGGTAAAGGTTTGAGAAATCTTGGATTCGTTTATCTCTATTGCATTTAATATTACCATATACTGAGGGCTTACTGTTCATCCTCCAATAAAATAATACCTTATTTGCATAATCCTCAAAAAAAGCATCTCACGCCTGTAATCCCAGCACTTTGGGAGGCCAAGGAGGGCAGATCATGAGGTCAAGAGATCGAGACCATCTTGGCTAACACGTGAAACCCCATCTCTACTAAAAATACAAAAATTAGCCAGGTATGCTAATGCACAACTGTAGTCCCAGCTACTCAGGAGGCTGAGGCAGGAGAATCACTTGAACCCAGGAGGCAGAGGTTGCAGTGAGCAGAGATCGTGCCACTGCACTCCAGCCTGGCGACAGAGTGAGGCTCTGTCTCAAAAAAATATATTAAAAAAATAAAAATTTAATTTAATTTTTTAAAAAAACAAGCATCTATGTTGATGGCCACTGTTCAAACTAGGAAACTGAGGCACAACTGGGGGTCATATAATTTTCTGAGTCACTCAGTACTTCAGACTGGAACCTGGGTCTCTCTGACTTCGTAGTCTACTTTTTGAAGATTGTAGCCTGACCAGGCAGGCATGGAGCAGCATGGACTGGCATGGACTGGCCCAGCAAAGTGATAACCGATGCTGGGAAAAGACTTCCCCGACAGGAGGTGACTTTGCACAAATCATGTTCTTCTGTGTACTTCTGTTTTTTCCAGATGAAACATGGGCAACGGTGTAACACTTGCCCTTCGGAGATCAAGGAGGGTTCAGTCACAGGCACAGGATCATTTGCTTTCAATGTTTCTGCATCCCTTCTGCGAGGAAAAAGAACATCAGAAGTGTAACCCGGTCTGTCCCAGTTCCCACAGGTTCTACCCATGAAAGTGATGTGAGATTTTCTTTTTCTTTTTTTTTCTAAGCCACTCTATTGAAGTCTGATTGACATACAAAAAGTTACAGATTTTTAATGTATACAACTTGATATATTTGAACATAAGTGATACACCCTTAAAACAATCACCATAACTAGTGTGGTTAACTTATCCTTCACCTCCAAAAGTTTCCTCTCACCTCCTTTATTGTTGTTGCTGTTGTTGCTATTGTTTTTCCTTTTGTGGTAAGGGCACTGAACATAAGCGCTAATCTCTTAACACATTTTTAAGTGTACGATACAGTAGTGTTAATCACAGGCCCTATGTTGAGTTGCTTTTAAAGAGATGCCTTCCCTCTTACTCCATACTATGTTCCCAAAGAGCAGGCCCAGAGAGAACCTGGGGGCGGGGGTAAAACACAAGAATAGCCTGCCCTGGGTCCTATGTTGAGGGAAGGATAGAGTCCTGGAATGGAATTTGGAGCTCTGAGCTACATCTCATGTTCTGCTACTAGGAGGGCGACCTTACTTAATTCATATAATCTCTTGGGATTAACTATAAAACATGGTGATTGAATTAGAAAATCCCTAAATCCTGCCCCCATTCTAAATATTAGTTGCCCTGAACACCATTAAGAAGTCACAGGCAATTCCAAAGGGCCTGTAAAGGCTGACACTCTCTGCAGTGTCCTTGGAAACTATTCTTTGACCCACACGAGAAAGCCAGCCCCCTTCCCTGAGGCCACCTCTTTGCCCAAACGTGGCATTTCTCCACTTGATCTCCTACCTCTTGTTCCTGCCAATTATGACTCTCTTCAAAAATCAAATCTGTTCCCAAATATTGTGGATGTTCTACCCCAAGAGATATTCACAGGCTTCCTATAAGGAAACATAGTCCAATAAAAAGAACAGATAGTTATCTTACTCATCAACTCAATTCACTCTTTGTGAGGCTGGCTTCTCTCACCTGTTTACTAGGGATGATAATGTTGTCTACGCTCAGTGCTTTTGTGAAAATTATGTGCAATGATCCACAGACAATGCCTAGGATAGTATTAATACATAGTACAAACTCAACAAATACTCATTATTATTACCATGGAAACGGAACAGGTAATATTATCTGCCTCACACAAAAATGGAGGGGATGAGAATGTGCATTGGTATGTGTGACAAGCAAGTCACAGATTTTCTTAAAGCACTCACTTGGTCACATCTGCCTAGAACCTTGAAGTTTAAGAACTCTCGTTCTCTCTCTCTCTCTCTCTCTCTCGCTGTCTCTCTTCTCTCTCTCTCTCTCACTGTCTGTCTTCTCTCTCTCTTGCTGTCTCTGTTCTTTCTTTCTCTCTCTCTCTCTGTCACACACAGACACACACACACACACACTAGTACCAAGACTAAGAGTGGAAGACAGTAAAAAGAAAGGTAGCATGGTGGGCAGGGGACATGGGATTCAAATAGGATTTAAATGAGCCTGAAATGACTGATTGATCTATGCACTGAAGAAGGAATGCCAACAGAAGGGCCAGTCTCCAACGTTGTCTCAGGAAAATACGATTGAAGTTTAAAAGGTGGTGAATTAAAAGGGAGGGGTTATGGCCACTGCTTATTCCTTGTTCACAAGGGTCAGCGTCCTGGGAGTGTGTTTGCCTTCCTGTTCTCATTAATCTGGAAGGGCTTCTGGGTGTCTTGGGAGCTGAATCAACTCATAGAGGTGGTCCTAGACAGCTCCTTCTGTGAGAGGCTTCCAGAATTGGGAGTCTCAGGCAAGTGGTCACTGAAGTGAGAGTGTCTTTCCCAGTGAAACAGGGTCTCCAGGGACTAAGGACCATAAAAACATTGCCCTTTTCCCAGCCATGTTTATGTTGGCCTGGTCAGTGGAGGGTACCAGTTTAGGTAGCCAATTCCCCCAGAGAGCCACGGTCTGACGTTGCCCAATACATAGGACAGCTCCCATCCCCCAGTAACTTCATCTAGCCCCCATCTCTGAGCAGCACATCATCTATCCCTAGATTGATAAGAAATAAGAGAAAAACATAAATGTGTTTGTTTCTGGGAATAGATATTTCCTTAGGCATTTTATTATTGTAAGAAAAGAATTACACTCAATATGTATTTATGACCAGAGATTACCAGCATCACATATTTGGGATTCTTTCCGACTATAATCATCACCAATTCTCCCAGCTGGTGCTGAAGTTATTGCCCAGTGTCCATTTCTTAATATCATTTAATGTTAGACATTCAAGAATCATTGACAATGTTTCAGGACCTAAAATATAAAAGAAACAAAATATAATAATAGTGGATACTACAATGAGTATCAGATATAAAACCAAATGTCTTGAGAGCCCCCAGTGCCCCCATGGAGGAATAAACAAGGTACAGCAGCCACAGAGAAGGGAGAAAACAGCTTTGTTGTGGAGAAGAAGGAAAGCTTCATGAACAGGTGACATTTAAACAGGTGCCAGATTGAGGTTTGGGAGAAGTAAGTGAGATTAAAGCAGAGGGAGTACATGGAGGCATCAAATAGTGAGGTGACTTCTGACAATGCAAGAAGATTTTACTGCCAGAGCATAGGACATGTGTTCCCCTGAGTTCTCCTAAGACAAAAGCCTAAGAGCAGCTACTCTACTGGGCACTGGACCCAGTGAGCAAAAGTCAGGGATAGGGAGTTTGGAGCAGGGAAAAGGGAGACCCCAAACAAACATGCATTGTAGAGTTGTCCACATAATAGGAGACTGTTGCCAGATCTTGCAGGATTTGCCCATAGTCTTCTTCCTGGGGAAGTAAATGAAAAGTAATTATTCCTCCTGTATTCAATTAGTTAAGAATTGCTCCACAGAGCATTAACTCCCAATACTGGCAGACTGCCTATGCTTGAGTATTCAGTGGGTTCCCATGGGCCCCCATGACAGAGCATCAAAGGAGAAACCCCAGGTGAGAAGGGGGTGACGCATGGCACAGGGCCCAGATGAGCCTGTGACAGGCCGTGCCTGCACAGAACTGGCAGCCATAGCAGTGACTGAAATAGGAATTGAAATTGCAGGGCTTTTAAATGATTTACAATTGTCTCAGGAGCCAAGGCTGAATAGATAAATTAAAAATCCTTTAAGATTTTTAGACTAATCCTTTAAGCTTTAAGACTCCTCCCACATTGGGGAAGACAGAATAGACATATTTTCCTATTTATTTGCTAAGAACATGTTTTTATTTATTTGCTAAGAACAACTAAAAACCTTGGGCACTGTGTATAAAACAAACACAAAATTCCAAGGGTAGACAAGAGGCAGACCATCTAAGGAGCTTGGGATATGAGGAAAGACATCATGAAATAGAGGAATGACATAGTGGTCATCCTTAATGATTGGATTTTCTTCTTACCTCATATATGTGACTTGGAGCTGAAGAAACTGACAACACAGAAATGCTAACGTGCACAGACAGTAAAAGCCCTCTCAAAAGCCTGCTCCCTCTAGCCAATGAAAGGGGAATCCTAGCAAGGCAGAAGACTTCAAAAAACCACTTTACTCCAGCAAAACACTGCAGGAAAAAAAAAAAAAAAAAAAAAAACCTGTGACCACATGGCTCCCCAACTCATGTCAGCAAAGGCCAAATGGAGAACCCAGACTTCCAACCTCATGAGGCTGTAATGAGGCACCCAACACCCTCCTCAGGGTGGTGGTGTCAGAGAAAGTCGAATAGGCAGTTGAGACTGTCATTCCTGCCAGCCAGTAATGAGTAGCCCCTTTCTCCATGGTGTCAGTGGAAACCATGTGGGTGCCTGGATTTCAACCCTCTCTGGGCAGTAATGAGATGTCCATCCCATCCCCAATGGGATGATGGCAGAGCAGGCCTAGTGGAGAATCAAGATATTCACCATCACCCAAGAGTAATGAGGGCCCTTGCACCACGTTATCATAAAGATAATGTGAAGAAAATTCCCATCTTCACTTAGCAGTAACAAATCCCCCACCACCAGTATCGACAGAGACCAAATTTTTTTTTTTTTTTTTTGAGACGGAGTCTTGCTCTGTCGCCCAGGCTGGAGTGCAGTGGCCGGATCTCAGCTCACTGCAAGCTCCGCCTCCCGGGTTCACGCCATTCTCCTGCCTCAGCCTCCCGAGTAGCTGGGACTACAGGCGCCCGCTACCTCGCCCGGCTAGTTTTTTGTATTTTTTTAGTAGAGACGGGGTTTCACGACAGAGACCAAATTTAAAAGAATAAAAGTTACACACAATATGTTCTTCAAATACAATGTAATCACAGAAAGATAACGTGGAAATTCCTAAATAATTAATGGATAACAAAACGAAGTCTCAATGGAAATCAAAAATAATTTGATGTGAACAAAAATGAAAATAAAACATACCAAAATTTGTATAACACAGACAAAACAGTGCTGATAAGAGCATTTGTAGCTTAAATGAATATATTAAAAAGGAAGAAAAGTCTCATATCAATAATCTAGGCTATGCCATCAAGAACCTAGGAAAAGAAGAGCAAAACAAAACCCAAAGCAAGTAGAAGGAAATGATAGGGATAAGAGAAGAAATCAATAAAACTAAAAACGAAAAAAAATAAATAAAATCTTTGAAACAGAGCTGATTCTTTGAAGAGATCAATAAAATTAATAAGCTCCTAGCAAGACTAACAACGAAAAAAGAAAGAAGGCATGAATTAATAACAAGAATGAAACAGAGGTTATTATTACAGACTCTGTGTACATCAAAGGAATAATAAGGAAATACTACAAACAATTCTACACACATAAATATCAACCTAGAAAAGTGGACCACCTCCTAGTGAAACACAAACTGCCACAACTCCCAAAATATGAATATATAATTTGTAACCCTGTAACTATTAACAATTGAATTTTTAATTTATAAAATCCCCAAAAAGAAATCCATAGGTCCAGATTGTTTCACTAGAAAATTCTAATAAAGATTAAAAGAAGAATTCTACACTATCTCTTCCAATAAATGGAAAAGGAGAAAACATCTTCCGATATGTTTTGTAACGTTAGTATTACTCTGATAACAAAAACAGTACAAAAACCACACACAAAAAAAAAACTACAGGCTAATATCTCTCAGATATAAACACAAACATTTTTCACAGTGTGCAACACTCAGTATGGCTACTAGAATGTGGAGAAATTAGAATCCTTTAACACTCTTGATACAAATGTAAAACAGTAAAATGTTGTCACAGTTCTTCAAAATATTAAAAATGGAATTACTGTATGTTCCAGTGATTCTACTTCTGAGTAATCTCAAAAGAATTGAAACCAGTCTCTTGAAAGTATATTTGCACACTCATGTTCATAGCAGCACTATTCACAATAGTCAAAGGGTGGAGGCAGCCAAGTGTCAATGGACAGATGATGGATAAACAAATTTAGTATATACCCACAATGAAAAATTACTCAGCCTGAAAAAGGAAGAAAATTCTGACAGGTGCTACAACATGGACGGAGCTTGAGGACATTATGCTAAGTGAAATAAGAAAGTCAAGTGGGCAAAGGATATGAACAGACATTTCTCAAAAGAAGACATTCATACAGCCAACAGACACATGAAAAAATGCTCATCATCACTGGCCATCAGAGAAATGCAAATCAAAACCACAATGAGATACCATCTCACACCAGTTAGAATGGCGATCATTAAAAAGTCAGGAAACAACAGGTGCTGGAGAGGATGTGGAGAAATAGGAACACTTTTACACTGTTGGTGGGATTGTAAACTAGTTCAACCATTATGGAAAACAGTATGGCGATTCCTCAAGGATCTAGAACTAGAAGTACCATATGACCCAGCCATCCCATTACTAGGTATATACCCAAAGGATTATAAATCATGCTGCTATAAAGACACATGCACACGTATGTTTATTGCAGCACTATTCACAATAGCAAAGACTTGGAATCAACCCAAATGTCCATCAGTGACAGATTGGATTAAGAAAATGTGGCACATATACACCATGGAATACTATGCAGCCATAAAAAAGGATGAGTTCGTGTCCTTTGTAGGGACATGGATGCAGCTGGAAACCATCATTCTTAGCAAACTATCACAAGAACAGAAAACCAAACACCGCATGTTCTCACTCATAGGTGGGAACTGAACAATGAGATCACTTGGACTCAGGAAGGGGAACATCACACACCGGGGCCTGTCGTGGGGAGGGGGAAGGGGGGAGGGATTGCATTGGGAGTTATACCTGAGGTAAATGACGAGTTGATGGGTGCAGCACACCAACATGGCACAGGTATACATATGTAACAAACCTGCACGTTATGCACATGTACCCTACAACTTAAAGTATAATAATAATAAATAAATTAAAAAAAAAAAAAAGAAAGTCACAAAAAGACAAATACCGTATGATGTCACTTACATGAGGTAGTCAAATTCTTAGAAACAAAGTGGAATAGTGGTAGCCAGGAGATGGGGAAGGGGCAAACGGGAAATTATTTGTTTAATGGGTATAGAATTTCAGTTTCACAAGATGAAAATGTTCTGGACATTAGTTGTACAACAATGTGAATATGCTTAACACAACTGAATTGTACACTTAAAAATGGTTGGGCCGGGCGCTGTGGCTCACGCCTGTAATCCCAGCACTTCGGGAGGCCAAGGTGGATGGATCACGAGATTAGGAGTTTGAGACCAGCCTGGCCAATATGGTGAAACCTCATCACTACTAAAAATACAAAAACTTAGCCAGGCATAGTGGTGCTCGCCTGTCGTCTCAGCTACTCGGGAGGCTGAGGCAGGAGAATCGCTTGAACCCAGAAGGCGGAGGTTGCAGTGAATGGAGATCGCGCCATTGCACTCCAGCCTGGGTGACAGAGCAAGACTCCGTCTCTAAAAAAAAAAAAAAAAACACAGGTTCAGGTAGTAAAGTTTACATTATGTGTACTTTTTAAAATTATAACCAAGTGTGTTTTGTTTTCAGGAAGGCCAGGCGTGTTTAATATTCAAAAATCAAGTAATTTTAACAGCATTAAAAATAAATCTCACACGATGATATAAAATTGGTACAGAAAATGCATTTGATAAAAATTCAACAAACATTTATGATGAAAACTCACAAAAATAAGAACAGAGAGAAATTCCTCAACTTGAAAATGAGCATCTACAAAAACCTATAGTTAATATTATAGTTAAAGGTGAATGACTGAATGTCTTCCCTCTTAACGTGGGAACAAGGAAAAAATGTCGACTGTCATCATTCATATCCAACATAGTCCATAGTCAATGCAATAAAGCAGGAAAAAAAAGTAAAAGGCATACAGACAAAAATAAAGAAATAAAATATCCCTATTTGTACATTATATTATATACCTATTATTACATACATAGAAAAATATTCAAATAGTCTATTTTTTAAAACCCCCTAAAGCTAAGTGAGTTCCACAAATTTATCATATTATACAAGAAAAAAATGATAAATTAGACTTTATTAAAGTTAAAAATTTTGCTCTGTCAAAATTCCTGCTAAGAGGATGAAAAGAGGACCCAGAAAGTGGGAGAATGTATTCCCAAACCAAGGATACAACAAAGGACTAGTATCTAGAATATATAATGTCTGAAAATAACAAAATTATAGCGATATAGAACACATTTGTAGTTTTCAGGGATTAAGAAGGGGATGGCGAAGGAGGAAAGTGAGCATAAATACAAAAGGGCAACATGAGGAATCCTTGTGGTGGTGGAAATGTTCAATGCCTTGACTGTATGTATCAGTGTTAATATTCTTATTGTTTTATTTTGCAAGTACCTATTTTTTCCAGATTTATTGAGGTATACTTGACAAATAAAAATTGTGTATGTTTACAGCGTACAGTATGGTGTTTTTGTTTGTGTTTTTGTTTCAACTTTTATTTTAGATTCAGAGGGTACATGTGCAGGTTTATTACATGGGAAAAATGCGTCTGGCTGGGTTTTGGTGTATGAATGATCCCATCACCCAGATATCGAGCATAGTATCCAATAGGTATTTTCTCAGCCTACACCCTCTTCCCACCCTCCCTCCTCTAGTAGTCTCCAGTGTCTAATGTTGCCGTCTTTATGTCCATGTTTACACTAACAACATAATGTTTTGATATATGTATACATTGTGAAGTGATTACCACAATCAAGCAAATTTACATAACAATCACCTCACATAGTTCCCTTGTACGTCTGTGTGTGTTGAGAACTTTTAAGGTCTCTTAGAAAATTTAAAGTATACAATCAGATATAATTAATTGCAGTCACTATGCTGTACATTAGATCAGATTTTATTCATCCCACATAACTGAAATTTTGTACCTTTTAAACACCTCCCTGTTTTTTCCACCCAGGAGCCCCAGCGATTGGAAACCATCGTTCTACTCTCTGCTTCCATGAGTTTGACTTTTTAAGATTCCACTTATAAGTGAGGTCATGTAGTATTTGTCTTTCTGTACCTGACTTATTTTACTTAACATAATGTCCTCCAGGTTCATCCATGTTGTTGCAAATGACAGAGTTTCCTTCTTTATTAAGGCTGAATAGTGTGTGTGCATGTGTGTGTGTGTGTGTACATGTGTGCGTATCACCTTTTCATTTTCCCTTTATCTGTTGATGGGGATTTGGGTTAATTCCATATCTTGGCTCTTGTGAATAATATTGCAAAGAACATGGGCATACAGATATCTCTTTGAGATGCTAATTTCATTTTTTGGGATATGTATCCAGAAAAGGGATTGCTGGATCATATGATAGTTCTAGTTTTAGTTTTTGGGGAACCTCCATATTATTTTCCATAATGAGCATATTGATTTACATTTTGACCGATAGTATACAACGGTCCCCCTTTCCTTACCAACACTTACCATTTTTTTCATTTTGGATA